>NC_143409.1:12538712-12690227 GCF_052110815.1 Crocodylus siamensis | reverse complement strand
GAGGCATGGGGAAAGGCGGGGCAGGGGGGTCACCATGATGAACCAACAAAAACGGCAAGCCAGCCCCACAATCTGCCTGTCAAATTGGCTTGCAGCCGCCTCAAGTTGGGTAGCCCCCTAGCCATGATGGATGATGCAGTCATGTTCACAGGGCTCTACTGAGCATGTGCAAACCGAGACTGTCTGAAGGCTTACAACGTGGCCAAAAGTGGGCATTTTTCCTAGGAGGAAAGCAAATGGCACAATGATGATGAAAAGGTAACCCCCTGCCCAATTTCAGGTTCTTGTTCGGGAGCAGGGAGCTGGGAGGTTGAGACAGAGAACTTTTAATATCTCCAAACAATGTCATTCCCCGATTCTGTTTTCATGAGCGACTGAAACTGTCTGCTTTATAAAAAGCCAACCCAAACAATACCAGTCTGGCACAATTACTGGTAACTAGACACAGCCGTAAAGTGAGAAGAAGCATGTGAAGTATATGCAGATGCTTCAAGCACTGTCTGGCAGAGTACTTCCCTGCAATTAACTGGCCCCGATTACTAATGCCACGCAAGCAGCCGATGACAACTTCTGGGGCTACCGAAGACTCACATCCTTCAGAAGATCAGAGAACAGAGGGACAGTTATGACTGGATTTACAGATTCATATTTAAAGGAAGCTGTGAATAGTTCAAAGATGCAATTAGGCCTGCTAACAAATTGCCATAAAAGGCATACAATACAGAGAAAATCCCCTTTGCGCAGTAAAATACACCATGTCTTCCGAGACAGCATCTCTTTAAGAATGAAGAGGCTTTGGCTCATTTGGCTGGTTCATCTACTTGACTAAGCACGTGAGCACAGGAGTAAGAGAAGTCGGAAAGCACGCTCCTAGTGGGTCCTAGACCCGCACTGAACAGAACAGCACTCGACTGCCCAAAAGACCAAAGGGCTCTTATCAGCACAAGAAGATTTCTTACTCTCAAAAAGGTGAACACAAAACAGAGAGAATACACAAATAGCTGATGCCACTTACTTTGCTCTTCTTGCTGCTGGACATCTTGTTCCTGAGGTAGCTGAAGGTGCGACTGACTTTTGTTCCACTTTTCCACTCTAAATCTTTCCTAGAGGGGCTGTTAGGTGGGAAGTTGCAGCTCTCTTCAGAGATACTAAAGCCAAGAGAGACACACAGACATTTATTTTTCTTTTCTGCAGAATATCAGAAGATGAAGACGACTGAAGAGGAAACACTCTTAGATTTTTTTAAAAGGCCAAACACATTTCTTCCAGTTACTGTAGATACCGAATAGATTCATCGGTCAATGGGTGTTATGTCAAAGGCAATGGCAAGCTAATGAGAAAATGCTACGTAGTCAGCTGCAAAAACATTTCCATAGTAATTTTTTTGGTACTTTATATTCACAAACCAAGTCATAGTGCCCTCTGCTGCTGCAGGGGAGAAACAGCTATGAACTCACTGTTTGTCAGCATTTTTCCATCAAGACAGCCAAGTCGGTATGACTACACAAGTACACTCTCAGTCTCCATGCTTAATTATTAGCGTCTGCTATTATTTACTTGGATCAGACTGTTATAGAGGAAGATATACGATGAACTCTGCATGCAGGACAGCCTCCACTAGGAAGCACTCTGTCTGGAAAGTATCCCCAATAGTTTTGATGCAGTTTAATTGGTGGTTTAGTTAAAAACAATCTTTGATAGACAACAGATTTTTCCTGGTGCCTTTCATGCAGATCAAACAGGAACTGGTTCTTTTTATTTGTTCATCTACTGGCACACAATGCACCATGCTCCGAGCCATCAAGAATTTCAGAGGGGCTGGTGAAATAGACCTCAGAGGCAAGACAGCAAGCCAGATTGATGGTAACCATAGATAAAATAACTACCCTGGAGCTTCTCAAATGGGAAGATGACAGAGATTTTATAAAGATGCCAAAACGCTCTGCACAAAAACCCACTACACATGCTCTATTACAATGAAAACAGAGCAGGAGAGGCCATCTTTTTGTTACATCATCTAGCACAATTGTTTATGGATGCCGGGGGTCCGCAGACTATGTCTATGGGGTTTGCAAAAGATGACTATGAGCAGTCAAAACTTTGTGAATATTGACACTTCCAATTCAAAGGGTCTGCACCTCCATTCTAAATTCCCAAAGGGGTCCAGCACCTCCGTTCAATTTTTTTTTTAGGGGTCCACAAATTTTAAAAGGTTGAAAACCACTGATCTAGCGCAATGGGGCATGCTAACAGTCCATAGTATACGTTAACTTACTAAGACATGCCCTTCAAAAGCACCACCCCACCACTTGCACCAGGATGACTTTCCATCCATATTCATTTAAAGAATGTGCTGTCAGAGAGCAAGTGAAATACCCCCTAGCAACATGCATACATGCATCTCCATGAAAAATAATGACTCTAGGAAAGGCCACAGTCTTGCCAAGAAGGGGCAGAAGGCATATCTCAGGTGAAATGTTAGTCAGCTGAGGAAACTACGGGGAAGAGAAAACAGCTATAAAACATATTCAAGAGCTTCCTGGGACAGAGATACAAGCTACAATTATCAGGAAAAGTAGCAGTGTATACAAGGCAGCAATCAAAGATCCAGTTCCCTCAACGCCACAAATGATATCCTTCCCTCACATGAGAAAAGATGAATTAAAGCCTCCAGTCATGTAAGGAAGAATAAAGTATATATCCAAACACAAAAAAACCCTTGCCATCATGGGAAAAAAAGGGAAAGGGAACCAATCAGAATGACCTTACATTATGGTACTTTAAGTTGCACCACGGTTACATAAACCTGAGAAGTTTTACGTTGCGTAACAACTTAAATAATAGTCTAAAACTTTTCTTATGTTGCATTAAACCAGAAGCGCCCAGAATTACCTATTGCTGGAGAGAAAAATCAGAATGAGGGGTTTCAACAGAGAAAAGGTACTATACCTCTGAGCCAGGGAACTGCTGGTGCCACTGAACGATCGCGTGCCTGGAAAAGATGGGGGGAAATGTTAGACTGCGAAGTCTTGGTCACCAAGGATTTTACTCAGCGTGTAGTTTCTAATAGTTAAAGGAAGAGAAGGGGCTGCTTAGCAAAAGCTAAGGTGGAGCAGAGGTGCCTTCTTGTGCCCAGGGGAGGAGTGTTCATATTTCCTAGGGGATTCCAAATTAATATCTTAGTTGGGGGAAAAAAAAAGGGATGGGTTGCTTAGCAGTTTTATCACTCATCAGCTGCTAGGCAAAAGATGCAAATGTATTATTTTCACTGACATATCAGGGTGCACAATTGTGACCCGGTAATTTAATTTCAGTATGTGAAAATGAGAAACATGTTGCCACAATACTTTTACTTCTGTACCAACAGAATACATCCGTTGTAAAAGAAATCCTGCTTTCACATCCGAAGCAGATTTCTAGTTGATAAAATTATAGCTCATTTTCCTGTCACAATCTCTAAGCATGGCATGAAGAAACATGGAAAACAAAAGGAGCCTTATTCATTTTTCTATAGTAATGTCTATACAAACTTACACAGAGCTTAGTCACTCGAAAGGAGCTTTAGGAAAAAATGATTTTCAACATCCTACTGAAGCCCTACCCATGATACAACTTTCTTTTCACACTAAAGAAGCCTGCCTACATAGTCTACTTGGAGTGGATTACGTAGCCACCACTATTTGCAAGGAGTGTCTGGAAATGCTGGAAAAGCAAGAGAGAGCAATTTTGATGCAAAACGATGCCTGATCGTTCCTTCAGAAACTAACAGGGCTTGTCACAAGTTGAAAGACCTCATTACAACTTTTATATTTGACCATGCCAGATGAACAACAGGCAGTGCAACTGAGCTTATAAGCATTTTGTACTTCCAATGTAATAACAGCAGCACTTTGGCCTCCAACTGTGTTAACACAAGTTAGAGCTGAGAGCTGATGCCGAAAAGGCCTTAGTCCTTGGCATCAGCAGCAAAATGCAGGCTAGTACAAAGCGCTGTAAGTGTATTACAAGATGCTTTTATATTGCACAATGCCTCCCTCAGTTCTAAAATACATTTCCAATTATTGACCATAGTGCTTCGAACAGCATGAAAGAAAAGACGCTATCTTTGATCCTTTAATTCAAACATTATATAGTGGAATGAGCTGATCACCTGGGCATGATGTGATAGGCTTTGTCTGTATATCCTTCATTAAAGTCTTTAGGTTAGCAACTTTTCTGCTCCAAATCTGTCCCCCCATGACAATGATAGTTATTCAAACACATTTACTGTCTGGCGCAGGTTTGCTTACAGTGACTATTACATAAATATCTAAGCACTAAAAAGGTAAGCCACAGGCTCAAGCTGCTGTCCCTTGTTAACAACATAGCAGGTCTGGTTTTTGCATGAGCTTCAATCCACTTTTAACACAGGTTAGGATTCGTTGATCAATATTTCTGCTATTGATCACCTGCCTTGACTGAATCTGAACATCCCACATCTCCTATGAAGTCCTGACTGTTCTACACAGCCAGCAGAACAAGTAGCACAAAACAATATTAAATCAAGATCTATAACAATTTAGTGTTCCTGATCTGGTTTTCTGCTCCCCTGGAAATGCCCAGAAGATACACCCTGCTGGCATTCATGATCCACTTTGAACCGTAGAAAATACTTTATCTTGAACAGAAGGCAGACCAGGTGGCACCTAACAGAGTAACTCATTCAGAGAGGCATGAGCTTGTGCAGGCTACAGCTTACTTTGCCAGGTGCTATAAATGGACTTGCAGAGAGCAGGGGTACTAAACTGAAAAGAATATGGTCATTTAAATACAAATGACAGTGATGGACAAAACTATTCAGAGAAAAACCAAAACTAATCTTACTTCTGAATTAAACTGATTTCTAAGGTTCAAAAAGGGTTGTAAGGCCAGCAGTCTAATATTGGTTATACTGATTATGAAAACAACAGAGTGATATTCCCTCCCAAATTGCGTCCTGGCCCTGTCTGGGACCAAAAGCTCACGTGCTGGGAAACAGCAAGAAACCCTGATCTGCAGCCGGACTTGAGAGTTCATGAAAAAGCTTGTTTTTGGAAGGTTTCCAGCTCTGCTGTGCAACTCCAATGAGTTTGGATTAGCAGCCAAACTTCTGGGTGTTATCTGAAAAATCTCGATCTTGTGCGCTTTACCTGCCAACCATTATTTCATGTGATCGATGGACTTGAAATAATTCATCGCCTTCGTGATACAGAAAGCAGCAGCGGCATTGGCACATTCCAAATAGAACGTCTCAATGACAGAAAACAGCTTGCAGCTCCCCAAGACAGCCAGTAATTAAACTGACGGGGGCCAGGGAATTCCAAGAGCCTGATAACAGCCATCTACCATTTGGTAATATGTACAGACCAACTTGTCAGGTAATAATTTAGGCACTTGAAATCTGCAGCTTGTCAAATGGGGGAAAAAAAAAAAAAAAAGAAAAGAAAAGGCAATTCAAATACACAATTGTGTCAGACTAACTCCAGCCCAGTCCAGGGGAAAAGCTGGGGTTTCAAGAGGTTGGAGAACAGCAATTAAAATGCATGCTTGATTTCAATGCAAATGCATCCATCTCTTCTCAATGAGAGCTGGACCTTGGGAGAAGTAAGAAAATAAATCAAGGCAAGTTTTACTGAATCCAGGAATACCTGTGGTGAAGGCAGCTGGGTGAGTGGCTGGGGTGAAGCCAGCCTTGTTATAAAGCCACCACAGGACTGGTTCAATGAGGAAAATAAACACCAGGGAAGTAACATTTTTATGCTTTGTGACATTAAAATTCCAGTGTAAATGCTCGCTGATAATAGCAGTACTGTTGGGGGAAAAATACAAGGTAGACTGATTATTTAATGTGATGACTAGACACTGCATAGCTGGCAGGATGATTTAAAATAATAAAGAATAAAATTGGCTAGTGGTGAAGTGCTTCTACTGCACTGGGAGAAAGCTAACACATGAACAGCTGTGTCCTGCAGAACTGCCTTGACTAGAGAATTTGGCCTGGATGTGGAACACCCTGAAGTCAGAAAATGCATGTTTAACTCTCTAGGTTGCAGAGGCAACTACAAAATGCTAATCAGGATCAACATTCAGGCAGCACAAGTCCTCCAGTGACTATATACGCGGAGATTCAGTGCAATTAGACTGATAAGCTTGGTCTGAAAGCTCACCTTCACTGGCAATTCTTTGGGCCGCAATCAATTCTTTGTTTTTACAAAGCCATGACATAATCTCTAGCGCACGTGGCAGTAAGTCTATCCCCCAAACAACTGATACAATCAACACTGAAAATGCCTCCTTCATGGGTCCAATACGGAGAATATTTAGAATTCAAACACAAACCAGCTGAGAAGGCAAGGTGCTGGATCTGAAACCAAAATCCTTTTATTCTGCTGTTAGTGAAACATCCAGACACATGCCTACAGAAATGCTGTTAGGAGTCATGCAATGGAGTGGTTAGTCGACCGTTCTTACAGTAAAACAGCAAAGTCTAAAGCAGGAACACAGGCTACCCATTACCTCCACCCACAAAGGTTGCGTTTCACGTAAGTTACTTACTATCCGACTCCTCCTCCTCATCACTGGAAGAAGAGCCAATAGAAAAGAGAGTTTTAGACTTAGGCATGAGCGGAGAGATGTTGAAGGAGAAGGAGATTCGTCTGGATGGCCGGGTCCGTCCCTGGGCTGAGAAGTGGGTTAACAGCAGACATTAGAGCATGCTTGAAAATGCATTTAATAATAAAAAAAAGGAAAGGAAAGGAAAGGAGCCAAAAGCACACAAAAACAAAGCAAAGTAGATGTCTGCAAAGCAGCTGGCTTCAGAAAAGGCATAAGCGGCAAAGAATTCAGCGTGTTTATTCCAAAAGATGCAGGTTGCATTCCGTGCATAACTTTGAGTTCAAGGAGTCTCTTATTTGCATTGGCAGATTTTGCTAGCAGCTCGTCCTAGGATTTTGTATTTGAACAATTATGTTTCCAAATATAGAAGAATTTACATAATGGGTCTCTGGACAAACAGCACCTTCTTCACTGGGAGAACTGTCAAGGAACCTACTCAGTGCAATGTGTTCCAGAGACTCCCCCACCAGGGCTAGAAAGCATACCGTGTCCATTTAAAATGGCACAGCAGGTGCTACTTGTAGCTAATCTACTTCACCTGAACTTTTGACTTTTTACTTTCAATGCTTCTACCATTCCCAAACGTAAAAAACACCAACCCAGTGAATTTACTGCCTGTGAAAACTGCTGAACTGAAAGCCCTGGGAGACCTAAAATCCCCTGCTTTTCTTTCCAACAAATATAGCATTGACAGAAGCCTCTTTCCTCCTGTTCTCTTCCAAGGTACATAACACTTGTTGAAAAGGAAATACCTATAGCTAGGACCAGCATTTCTGTAACCAAATCAATCTTTACTTCAAGGAATCTGCCAACTCACGTACTAAATTTGGGGATGATTTTGTCATATTGACCCCTACCTTCTATTAACAGGTCTTAGGCTACCAACGCACAAGTGTAAGCTATGTGTTACATCTTTTAATTCACCTTCTGAAATGATAACTTCACCTCCCAGTACTATCCATCTTCCCTGAAATCAGGAGAAGAGCCAACATGGATGGCACACTGCAGTGTCTTTTGAAATCTATCCAAATGAAGGGGACTCAATTGTACTGGCATTTTCAATGAATTTTTAAGAGAAGTGCCTTGAGAGCAGTGATCTCTCTTAATTAAACCAAAGTGCAGTTTTCTTGAGCAGGATGGCATATGAGCCCTGATGGCTAGCACAGAAAAATCCCACAGAATTCAACAGGATTGAAAAACAATATGAATGTAATAGGTTTCTTAAATAAAGGAAAATGCTCTTAGGATCTTACAATGGATATCTTGACATCTTAAAATAAATATTCTCCAGTCTACACCAGGGGCTTTAGGCTACATGACAGCGACTTTTTCCCAGCTGGCTCCACAGCCCTGGCATAGCTACCTTCCAGCTAGGGAGCTGTGCCCATGCCACCACTGCTTCTCCCAACCCCGCAGCTGCTTGGCTGACTTGAGTGGCGCTTCACCTGGAAGGGAGCTGCGCTGGGGCTGGGGAGCTGGAAGCTGCTTCTGCACTGCTGCTGCTTCTCTCTGCCTGTCTGCTCACCCGCCAACCCAGTCCAGCCTCTAGAAGCTGCACTCACACTGTAGCCTTGGGGAGAGGAAAAGGGGGAAAGGCTTAGATTAAATAAGGATGAAATTAGATAAGGATTTTTTTTTGAGAGGATAAAAGCAAAAGGGAAAATAGGAAGATGGGTACTCCTTACTTGAAATGAACATGGTTTTAAAAATGTAGGCCAGATCCAGAAAGGTATTTAGGAGCCTAAGGTGAAACCAGTAGGAGAGTTAGGGATCCGGAAATGAAAATGAGTTAGGCACCTCTATCTCTTTTTGCATCTGGCTCCTAGAGTAGAAGTAATTTCTCTTCAGTGAATTCAGAGCCAAACAAGAGCAGCTTTTGCTTCTGAAGACAACTAAGCAGACATAAGACAGCACATACACTTGGAGCAGTATGGTTAGCTGAAAAAAGGCACCAAAGGAAATGGGAAGCTAATATAGGAACTCATCCCTATCGCTGGTTAGCCAAAAATGTGACCTACCTTTTAAAATATATTTTTGCAGGATTCATGGCATTCTGTTGAGTCCTCAGGCTGTTTACTCACGAAACAATAGATGTTTTAATGGACTATTTTCTAACGCGGGTCAGAAATGCCTATAGTAAAACTCAGCCCTCACAACTAAACCAATGAGCACATCCGAGAGCTTGTGAGAAACACCTTTGCACAAACAAATCAACGTGCATGCACCATAGAGGAAAATACCAAGGAAACGCAATTCAGGTTCATGCTTCCAAGAGAAAATTGAAAAAAAAAGAAATATTTAACATGAAGGGTATTTTGACCATGTATAAAGCACATGATGTAATTTTGTAGCTATACTGTATGGTATAACTGCAAATGGGACTAAAAGGAATGAGGTGGGGAACACCTTATCTTGCAAAATCCTTCGCAACTGTACCTCTTTCTTTGGTCAAAATGTCCGCATGCGAAATGGTTCTGTGGTGCATTTGAAGACCAATGCCACCACTTAACGTGAAACAATCCTAGAGATATGTTACCCAACTGAAAGAATCTCTCTGAAATGTTTGCAGGCGACAGTGTGCAGTTTTTGTGTTGTTATTATTCCTATTAAACGTGCTAACTGGCAAACAAGCCAAAAAACACAACCCCCCACCCCCCATCACAGTCCCTCTCACTGTCACAGTTCTGAACAACAGGATTGCAAAGCATTATTTTTTCTCCTTTTTAGGTTACCGTTTGCTCAGACAGTTCTTAAATAGCAGTGTTGTTTTAATGTAGAAAACCCAAAACTCCTCAGACAGCTTCAATGCCTCCATTTCAGTAACTGTTATTTTGTTTTTCCAAAGCCAGTGGGAGCCTTTCGAACTTTCCAGCCAACAACTGTTGTGAACTCTCTAACTGCATAAAATGCTGAAGCATTAAAAACTGTGAATAGTCACAGTACCACCAGTCAATTCCCTTTGGGAAGACCAGGGACATCAAATTAGAAGGGATTAGAAGATGTTCAATTCTAGAAACAGACACTATTCCAACAGGCATGATGATGCACATGGAGAGACAGACAGAGGCCAATACTCCCCCGATATTTAAAAACTTGGGAGTTCAGTTATGGCTGCAGACATAAATTCCTCTCTTCTCACCTGGGCTGTCTTGCAATGTTTGGGAAAAGTGTTCTTTTATATCATCTACCCTAAAATTAAAATCATTGAGATTTGGTACCTGGTATAACTGTCAGCATGGCTCTATGAAAGCATGAATGTCCAAGTCTGAGAATACAACAGGAGTTATATGGTATGCTGTGACACTTTCCAGTGACAGGCTCTAAAGGACATCATGCAAAATAAGGGTACACCACCCCACTGGGCAAATAATTAATAACATTTAAATATTATAAATATACTAATAAATGGTATCTCACTATCCAAAAGGTTCAGAGCAGCTTGAAGATGAGGAAAAGCAAAATGAGTTACCCAAGTTTTCAATGCGAGTGTCAGGGTTGGGAACAGAACCTATGACCCAAATTTTCAAAGGGCTAATGATTTTGGAGGCCTCATTTTTGGGGTATGCTACTGCAAACCCTTCACCACAGCTCAAAAAAGACCTGATTTTCAAAAAACATGGAGCACTCATGTTTTTGAAATCAGGCCATGTCTCAAAATGGTCACCCAAGTAATTAGGACTCACAACTCATGATTCCCTGTCCCCAATTTGAGCTGCTAAACTAGTCTCAGTAGTCCACCCTGAACTGGCTGTCAAGCGCTATGTGCTCCAGTTCCTTCTGTTTGAGTTACTGCTTCCACTCCTGAGCGTATAGGACAGAGACCACTGGCTCAGCTGCCATTAACTAGATGAAAGATTAATAAAAGGGGAAAAAGGTTTCTGATCAAATTGATCTACTACCAGTTCAGGCCTAGGTGGCATTTGTAGAGTGCACTATAAGAAGAGCAAATTCTTTATGAAGTGGGTTGCAGTTTACATGAATTTGAAACAGTGGCATAAGTGTCCCTCAAATGCAATCCCCACTCTGTGAGCCTGACAAAAAGTTTCCAAGTAATGGGAGACTACCACTAGGCTGCCAACCTTCCTCACCCACTGAGCAAGCCTGTTTTCTGGGAGTAACCATGTTATTTATAGTGTTTGGTTAGCAACTGAAAATGATGCCAATAAACTCTTTGCTTAAAAAAAAAATGAAGGGCTTCAGCAGGAGGAGGAAAGAAAGTGTGACATAATACAGTTAGATGCAGTCCTTTTTACTGGGTGGATTTACTGGTGTTTTGGTTACTGTTGCTGGGGGACACATCCGTAGACCACATACTTATTAATCATGGAAGAAACAGGGAAATGAACTTAAAAATGGCACT
This sequence comes from Crocodylus siamensis, assembly GCF_052110815.1. Lineage (NCBI taxonomy): Eukaryota > Metazoa > Chordata > Crocodylia > Crocodylidae > Crocodylus > Crocodylus siamensis. Next base: position 12,679,234 of record NC_143409.1, on the reverse strand, counting down.
TAAAAGCACCCTCTCTGTTAGGTTTGGAAGCTTGGATGGGAGAACCTACTAAAACTCCTTCCTTCAAAAGATCCTTTTTACTAGGGAGTGCAAACATTTGTTCTGAAATACAGCTCATTTTCTACCGCATGCTTCTACTGAAGGTAATGGATTTCTGGCACTGACTTCAGGGAAAGAGTAACATAATGAATCTATATGTAACAGAATTAGGTGCCGAGTTTTTCAAGTCAAACTAATCAACCATCAATCCATTAACTTTATTGGGAAGAACCTGGTTGATCAGTCAAAAAAGGACATTTTTTACTTTCCAATAAAAATGTTATTTACCGTAGGTAGAGGTTGACAAGTAAGATTAACTACATACCATGTATTCAGTAACATGAAAAAGCTGATGCACTCATACAGCTGGTGATGATCTGTATAAAAGATCATACCGAGTGTCTGACTGACAGTTAATAAGAGGAAAATGGGTGTAAAACTGCTCTTTCCTTGAACATGTAGCTTTACCTGGCAAAAAATACAAGCTCAAACAGAAGGATAAGTGAACCACTTTCACTGAAAATAACTTGAGAAATGTACTCTGGCCTTCTTACATTTCACCTTTGCACTTGGATCCTCTTTCTGCACCTCAACTATTTTGATGAACCATGACACTAATAGCAAAGGAAGAAACCCCCAAACAATGTGGGACTGATCACAAACATGCATTCTACAGTATACTCAGGAAACAGCTATTCTGATAGCAATGATTGAGGCATGAGTAAAAAATACCAGGTACATGTACAGCACAGTATTCTGAAGCGAGTTAGGCCCATGATTTAAGTATGGCACACACGTGCATGTATTCCATAAAATAAAAGGAAGCAAACAAAACATTGAAGGTTTGCTTCTTTTTTTTTTTTTTTTCCTTGAAAGAAAGCAAGAAGAACTTAAATGGGAGGACAAGAAAGACTGAAAGTCATGTTTACTCACTGTCCAGTCCTGGTTGACTGATTGTCATCAGCGATATGGATTTGGTCAGTGGAGAAGATATGGCAGAACTACAGAAATTAAATCCGTGAGGCTGGGATCTTTGGCGTATCTGTGGAATAGAGAACAACAGATAAGTCAAGTACAAGGCTCTCTGTCCAACCACAGACTACAGGTCTGGCACTCAAGTTTACTGATGGCCCAGCAGCAGCAGGCCATCCCTTTAAATTGTGGAACATTAAAACCCCCAAGAGTATCTGGTCCAAGGTAAGACGGTATGACAGAAACATGGGAAACTTCAGTATGACAGACATGAGTAAGAGTGAAATGTAGTATTATTTTTTCAACTGGGAGAGAAATATAAGAATGCAACAAAAATAGGATGTAGGCACAGGCTCCTTTCTTCTCTGGCAGGCTACTAACATGTACAACTTTGACTGATGAACAGTTAGATGAATGCTCTGATTTCAACCCCTCTAATGAATGGGAGCTGATTGTACACGATGCATATCCAGCTATCAGGATAGGTGGTAGTAGTAGTGTACTTTCAGTGAACGCCATTCAACAAAACACTGACTGTGGCACAGTAATGTCACCTCCTGTGGATCAGCTCTCATGAAACCTGCCTTTATCTTCTAACCTTGGGAAATGAGACTCTATCCAATCATCCCACTCAGCAACCCTTTCATTCTGGAGAAAGAGATGCTCTGTCATACATGCTGGAGAACTACTATGGTGAAAAGTAGTACCTTTTGTGTATTTAAAGCGTTTATGACTCCCAGTGCCTTTGAAAAGGACCAAAGGTAGATGGCTGTACATCCGGCCCACCTCTTCTGATTGAACCATTATTAATTCCCCACTCTCCAAGAAAGTATTAATAAATCTATGTAATCCTCCATTTTCTTTACTACACTCTGCTGGTTACAGAAGTAAATGGAGTACATGTGGTATGAAAAGAGAAAAGGTCCTCCCCTTTCCTTATATGAAACTGGTATAAACCTGACCACTTTAACAGATAAAATGATACTTGGCCCCTTTATATGCCTCATATTTTTAAAGGCACAAACACAAACACTAAATGCCTAAATCTCGTAAGACCCCTACGGAAGAATTATCATCGTCTTTACTAGGCAAAAGTGACATAATCTTCCCAGAGGTGTTCAGGCAGTCAGTGGCAAAGCACTTAAGAATTTCTTGTTTCCCAGTTTTAGTTTCTAGCCCATCAATGACTCCTCTACGACTGAGGAGCAAGGCTGTTTTAGACCAAGTAAAGACAGGGGAGTCTTTCAGCTTCCATTTTGTGGGTCTCTGGGCTAAGAGAGGCCACCTGTCATTTATTATGAACACAAAGAGAAGCCCTAGCAGTGAGGTCCACACCTGGGAAATCCGTGGTGCCCCTTGATTTACCAAACATGAACAGAAATAGGCCTTTACCTGATGATCAAACCCTCTGAGTTCCCCATGCTCAGATTCAAGTTCTTCTTCAGTGAGCAGGACCGAGGACTCTTGTTCATCGCTGGCAAGTGGGCTATGTCTCAGGTCTTTGGAACTCAGGGAGGAAGTTTCTAAATTTGAGGGGGGCTTCTTGATATCATCAGAGTCGCCCGCAAGGCCTTCGAGGCTGTAACTGAAGACATTTAGCAGAGATTAGACCCTTAACGTTCTCAACATTTAACGTATAACCTTGTGTCTGAACTGCATTCATGAACCACCTTCTAATTCCAATGGGACACCACCCCTAAGCTAACAGTCAAGTGAAAACAGGGACGTTATTCCCTCTGTGTCACTTTGCAGTGCGACCTAATTCAGGCAGCAGCTCCTGCTTATATTCCCTTCAATGCAGACAACAGTGTCTTGGTACCATCAGGCAAATAGTTGCCTGAGAATAATGGATTAATATGTGAATGTATTACTGGATTTGCTCTCTTTCTCTCATTAATGGGTCAAATACAAAACCTGGAATGTTCATCTGAAGGCTCACTTTTTCTTTGCCTTGCACAATATGCCAGCTTACACCTCTGAGATGCGGCTCTATTTACCCGGTATAACCTGATGCTGTTTGCACCTGAACGAATGTTTTACAGTGAAAAGTTTTACACCTTCCAGTGAAGCTGCTGTTTATAGAGAGCAATATATGTAATGTTAACACCTGTCTTTGCAGATATATTCCTTAATGCTGCTTATTATTCAATACTTCAGAAGGGCTTGGCAGAATGCAGGGCACTGGTGACAGAGTTTAATTATTAAGCGATCCCCATCAGACAATGACTCACATTTTTATCATTTTTTACTCTAACCAGATCTATCCAAATGAGCCAAACAAAATTATTCAAAGCCAAACCAAACAAAAAGCACTTGTGTGCATAACAGTGCTTCTGAAGGGATTAGCTGGACTCAGCTATAGTTATGGCTGCTGAAAAGCAAGTTTTTCTTGGACAAAACCATACTACTCTTGCCTACAACACCACCCTCTCCTCCATATATTGTGTGACCCATCCAGACCTACCACTACCTTCCCTACTCTTCCAATGTTTGGCTCTCACACAACACTCTGTTTAAGCTCTGATACCTAGACACACTTCATCCCTTCCTATTCCAGTCCTGAGTAACTATGCATCTCTCAAGATCATAGTACTTGGGGTTGGAAGGGACCTAAACAGATCATCAGGTCCAACCTCCTGCCCCAGGCAGGAACAGGTGCCAGGATCATATCACCCCAGCCAGATATCTGATCAGTCTCCTCTTGAAGACCCCCACAAGGTAGGAGAGACCACCACCTGCCTTGAGAGCCCATTCCAGAGCCTGGCAGCCCTAACTGTAAAGTAATGTTTCCTGATGTCCAGCCTGAACCTTCCCTCTAACAATCTGTGGCTGTTATTCCTAGTAACCCCAGGTGGTGCCGCGGGGAACAAAGCTTCCCTTAGTTCCCGCTGGTCCCCCCTGGTAAGTCTGTAAATGGCCACCAGATCCTCTCTCAGCCTTCTCTTGTGGCGGCTGAACAGGTTCAGGCCCTTTAGCCTCTCTTTGCAGGGCCTGCCTTGCTGCCCCCTGACCATGTGGGTGGCCCTCCTCTGGACCCTCTCAAGGTTAGCCACATCTCTCTTGAAGCGCGGCGCCCATAACTGGACGCAGTACTCCACTGTGGCCTGGCCAGTGCCGCATAGAGGGGGAGGGATCACCTCCTTGGACCTACTTGTGATGCATCTGTAGATGCATGACACGGTGCAGTTAAGCCTTACTGATTGCTTCCTTGCATTGGCGGCTCATGTCCATCCTGGAGTCAGTAATGACCCCAAGATCCCTTTCTGCCACTGCGTTGACAAGAAGGGTGTTCCCCCCAGTCTGCAGGTGTGTTGCTGGTTCCTTCTCTCTAGATGCAGCACCCTGCACTTGTCTGCACTGAATTGCATCCTATTCTCATCCGCCCACCTCTGTAACTTGTCCAGATCTAGCTGGATTCTGCACCCCCCCCCCAGCATGCCCACCTCGCCCCACAACTTGGTGTCATCAGCGAATTTGGACAGCGTGCTTTCCACCCCCACATCCAGATCACTGATAAAGATGTTGAGCAGTACAGGCCCTAGGACTAAGCCCCGAGGGACTCCACTGCCCACATCCCTCCAGGTCGAAAACGACCCGTCCACCACCACGCTCTGGGTGCAACCATCTAGCCAATTTGCAACCCAGCTGACTGTGTAGGCATCAATGCCACAGTCAGCAAGATGTGCCTCATTTCTGACCTGAAATACCCCCAGCTATGAAAATCCTAGGTTCCCAGCTCAGCTCTATCAGTGAAGCTCTCTCCTGCTACGCAGCAAACTCTGCCAGTTAAATCAAAGTCTTTCTGAGAGGGCAGACTCATGATGGTCTAACCTGTATAGGAACTCAGGTGATACCAGTGCATATATGTTTTCATTTTGGGGAATTACAACATTACTTCAGCACTTCAAATACTTTTTGTAAACTTTGGAGCAAGACGTACACTGAACCTGAATAACTTGAGCTAAAATGTCCAGCATATTAGCAATTTCAGCTTTCCCACATTGGATCACAGTTCGTGGTGGCCTGAGGAGGGCCAAATGTTTTACAGAACAAACCCTAGCTATGCACAAGATAGCTAGAATCAAAGCTAATCATGAAATCTAGCTGGCTGGTGAGTTATCATTCATAACATGTTAAAAATATAAATCCGCATGGTACAATATATTTTCCCAGCTGGACAAACTTTCACAAAGACTCACATAATAGATGCTAGCATTTGATATTTTGTCAGAGGTGCTAGATAGATGACAAATGCACAGAATCCTCAAAGCAAAAGCTGCTGTTAGTTGTAAGTCAGAAGATTCAGGCTTCTGTTTTTTAAAGATTGATTTTAGGTTAGTAAATGAGAAGTCAGGCATGCTTAGGTACTTGAAATTCTATTAGTTTATAGAAGTCTTTGATTGTACTGTGTCCAACAGCTTGTACAGTACACTTCCAAATATCTGCAAGGAGAAATCTGTCCCATTTCTATTGATTATCTAGGTGCAGAAAGGCACTTCTTCCCAGATCCAAATCACATTTATGTACATGGTAGCTTGCTGTGATACTGATATTATCTACCTACCAACAGCTGGGCTCAAAACAGCAATGCGATTCATACAGGTCAAACAGTCATTGACTAGTAATGTGACATATGGTTACAACCTGCTGTATCTGGACCATGCCCAAACAGTCCAAAGGAAAATAACCTGTACCTAAATCGCAGAGCTATCTAGCTCCCCCCCACTCCCCTTCCCCCCCACAAGTGATATCTAAGATTCTCTCCTGAGCCATTAATTACTGGGAAGGGAAAAAAATAAAGAACAGAAGCTACGAAATCTGGGACCAGATCTTCAGATATGTTATTTCACTTCAGTTGAGAATCTGAGCTGAGATCATCAATCCCAACTTTGGATGTCTTACTAACAGTTTTAAATCACTAGGGATAGTGAATCTAGACTTATCCCACAGTTTTACTCTTTGACAGTATACATATTTTGCCCCTCTGCTGGAGAGAAAAGAACCCTCATTTTACTAGGGACAAGTCTATATGAATGTCAACGCCTATAAAAGATCAATCATTCTGGAGCAATGCAGTGATGCATCTCGTTAGCTCTCACTGGTTCTTTCGCTGCTAGGATCATACGTTTTATGGAAAAATCAGAGAAAGTCAGAGGAAAAAAAAAGAGTTCAGGACAAATAATGCAACTTTGCCAACACTTGAGACCAACACAGACACAAGCAGCCATCACCTCTTCTAGCATCCTACCTTGTAGAAGACCTTTTACCAAGTGCAAGGAAAAAAAAACCCCAAAACAGACGAAGCAAACACATTCAGGCCACCGCAGCAGAAAAACAGACTACAGGCACAAAGCTGACAAGACTCCGCAGTGCTCTTTTGCTGCTGCACACTTATTTATACCATACCTTCTAAAATTAAAGTCAGCACCCGTGGCAATGTACTGTACGCCAGAAGGACACCAACTCAAGCTAGGAACATCAAAGGCAGAGAAAGGAAAAGGGCAGCAATTATTGGATTGGCACAGAAAGGGGTTGTTTAAAGACCCTTGCTTCTTTTTAGAGATGTCTTTTTTTTTAAAAAAAAAAAACAAAACTTTTTATGCAAGTTTGTGGTTGATAAAGCAGACCAGCTTGTCTGCCCTAAGAAACCATACAGCCCCCTTTATTACCAGACAACAGGTTACAGGGCAGTTCGAGCCTCCCTCAAGCTGGCTGCATCAGTGAGCACCAACAGTGAATGGCAGTGAGCACTTCTGTGAGTGACAGCGGAGCTCACACTTCACGCCCACTGAACGGGAGGTGGTGTCAGCTGTGAATGTGCTTTTACAAATGTGGAACTGGGACCCACCAAGCCAATATTTTACAAACCATGGGGCAGCACTGACGTACCTGGTCTGTTACTGGTAATGATGAATGGCACCTGCCATCAAAGGACCTGAACAGTGCTTTAAAGCAGGGCCGCACAACTTCTGAGCAGCCAGCTACATACTGCATTGCCCACCCCCAGGCTCCAGCTGCTCCAACAGGCTCTACGACCCTGCCCACAGGTGGAGGCAGGAAGAGGAAGCCACAGCTACAGGAGCAGTAAGGGGGGAAATGGTGCCAGTAGGACAGCCCAATTTTAAAGCATTTAATGGAATAAACCCCACTCCAAGGAGTTTAATTATTAATCTTGTTTTTGCAAATAGGGAAAAAGGAGGCAGGAGCGTAGGCAGTTTGCCCAAGGTTGCACAGAAAGTCACTGTCAGTCAGAAACAGAAGTGTCTCCTGACTCCTAGTCCTGTATTTAAAAATCACAAGACAATACTCTTTTTCTTTTCTCAGTTCCCTTAGGATGAATTCAAATGCACACTTTCAACATGCTAGCCAGAAGTCTCTGAAGTTACACCACAGAACAAATCACGCTCGCCCCCCGCCTTTTCTCTCTCCTATGTGTGGTTCTAGGGCTCTGAGCAAAATGGGGGAAAGGGTCTTCCCAAAAAGTGTCAAAGGAATCAAAATGAATGGAATGGTAAAAGCAATTTGCTGAATGAAGCATGGCATTTTGTTGGAAGATTAAACAAGTTGCTGTAGATATGGCCAGCAACTGCGAGGCCAGGAGTTATATTCATTTCTGTTTGGTTTTGGCTGAGATGCTAATTAACCTGTGACACCTCCAGTGAAGCTCCTCTCCCTTCAGATGCAAAAGCTCTTTTCTGAAGGCTTCCAAAACATCACCATAAATAGCCATTGTGACGAGCACCTTACTGTAACATGAAGACCTTTTACACTCTTTACAGCCATTATTTTCTTAAACTAGTGTGGAGCAGGGAAGTATTAGCCCCATTTTACAGCTGGGAAATCTGAGAACAGCAAGAAAAGAAACTTGTTTAAAGTCAAAGGAAGCAGTGTGCTGCTTGACTACAAACAGCTCCCATCACTTGTAGCTGTTCTCGTCTACAAAATTGCGTTGAATCTTCCTGAAGGACCCATGTATCCTATCTCATGAAGATCCAGCTCCTTGGAGTTGTGTGTGCTTTGGGGGGAAGGGGGGGTTCGGCATATATGCTCTTGAATGATTAAAATTAACTTTCAGTGGACAATAGTGAAGTAAAAGGAATAAGAAACAGACATATATGAAAATAGAAACTTTTCTATTGAAAATTTATAGTGACAATTTTGGACTTTATAATGGCAGGGCAGGAAAACAGAGGAGTAGCACCGAGGAGGCAGCACAGAGGAAATGACAGAATGTCCCAGAGAGGGATAAAAACTCTTGGCAAACATGCTGGAAAGAGAAATGTATAGAACTATAATCTTGCTGGTGAGCCACCCACCATCTGCTGGCAACACTATGCAAAACTTGAGAGAGTGGATCATTGTACAACATGTACAAATCCTTTATAGAAAGATCTGGATGGAGAAAAAGGCTATTGTGTGCGAGACTGCCAACTAGAACTGATTTCCACTGTCCTCTCTACAGTGTCATTTCTAGGCTATCAAAATGGCTGAGACCCTGGAAAAGAGGTGCAGGAATAAGTATGTTTTCTAAAGAATCTGATCTATATTTTCAAAAGGTAGCTAGGGGTTTGAGTGGCCTGCTTGAAAGAAGTTACCATTATGATGACCAGTGTCCTCTCCCAGGACACTATAGACTCAATGCTGATCTGCAGAAGACAGGTAGATCCACTACGTATTAATTAAGTGGCTAGCTCACAAAGTGAACGCAGAACCAGAAAATTCATTCGTAGCAAGCAATATCACTCAAAGTCTAATCTGTCGGCAGTGATTAAGACACATGCAGGTGTCAGAAAGTAGGCAGCACTCAAGTGAAAAACCTCATGGGAAAGGACAGAATAATATCACCATTTCCTCTTCCACGCTCACATGCTTTTTTTTCTTAATGGCATGATGAAATCAGTTAAGTACTCAAGTGAGATTTCCCTCTCTAGTAGGTGTTACAATAAAAAAGGAAGATGCTGTATTAGGTGTGTGTAGTATCCACTCCTCAAGGCTGTGCTTGGGGACCAAGCATTCTGCATGTTACAGCAAGGTGCAAGTCAAACAAAGCAGGTCTTCACTGGAGCTGAAAGACAAGGTTTAATAGCCTTATACAAGGCTTGTCTAGGGCTGACAGCTTATCCTACAGCTGTGAGGAGAACAAAAGGCTGTTTCTATAGACTCATGTAGAAACAGGGCTCAAAACCTTTTTCAAGAGCTGTGCCCACTGTTGCTCATACAGGCTAATCATGCTGATGCTTTGACAAGGAATTCAAGACAAGTGTGCCTTATCCTTAGGTGTGCCTGTGTAGGTATACATATATCTCTTATATGCATGCGGGGTTAGAAATCATATTCCTGCCAGATGGAAAGGAGTAAACTTGGCTATGAAAGCTATGCTTATTTTTCAGCTTTTCAGGAGATGGCGTATTATTTATCTTATGCATCCTTTTCAGTTATGTTCGCTCAACTGCCAATCATGAATATCTTGGCATTTGAATTTGATACGTTTTAAATAAGTTAAGGATACATAGGCAAACAAATAATGACATATCCATTCTTAATTCAACTGTACATCCCAAAGAAGGAACAAATATCCAATAGAATAATCTGCAAACATCCAATAACCTTCAAACCACCTCATGAACAAGCTGCCCTGGAGAAAACTGCCTTGCAGCGTGCTTTGAAAGTCACTGAGCTTGGAGTGCAACAGATCAAGGGGGAAAGCAATGGAGCTGGATATCTGTTCCAGGATGAGATGCATGTTTTGAGGAGCACGGGTGCTAACCTCAAATTAGCTACCATGAGAGTATGAAGTTAGTAGACATTCAAATGCAAAAGGGTTAGTTAAATTAGTTGGCGCTGTACCTTCTCCTATGAATGGGAGGCTTCCTTATACCATCCCCCAGAACTCGCATTGAACTGAAAATGAATCATGGACAGTGGTCAGCAATTAGAACGGAATAAAATGAACATATGGCAGTTGCATGGAAAAAAAAAAACGGGAAAATGAAACCTGTTGCATCAGGACCAATGCACCATCCATAAAAGCTCTCTTCTCTCTTTTTTGTACTAAGGCCTTTTTTACTGAACAAAGATTCAAGGTTACTTAGAGGTGATGATGAACATGGGTTAGCTAACTGTAGGGGGACAAGCTGTGCCCCAACGGTTCAAAAGCAGCCATCGCTACCAACCACCACTAGCAAGGGCTCTAGTTGCGTAGTGTAAGCAAGGTCTGTATAGATATCATTGAAACAGTCAACCTTTTCTTTCTTGTCATGAAAAGGACTGTAGTCTGCAGGGCGAGAGAGGCTGGAAACCCAGCATGAATTGTAAAAATTGCTGAGGGTGAACATGATAAACTGAAGCGGTGTACATTTTTGTTATGAGGTTTATGAAGAATAAGTATTTTAAGAAAAAAAATGTAGGCATTTATAGGTAAAGCAGTGAAGGAGGAGGAAAAACCAAGAATGTGTTTTAATTCCTGATCCATATTTTGTTGTTCTTTAAAAACAAAAAAGTTTGTTCTGCTTTGTGGGCTTCCCTGCTTCTTGCACCAACAGCTAGCTGCCCCAGAGTGTGATCTATTTTCCATTGTATGAATAGAAAGCCTCCCAACAGCTTGACTGGAAGTTGGATCAAGCCCTCGGTCTTTAATAGAAGGGCAGTGGCTTCCAATAAAAACCCTTCCTCTTCCTCTCACAAATGGTTTAGCTAAATGGATATTAGGAAAATTTTGAACCAGTTTGAATAAAAAAAAGCAATCGTTCAAATATTACTTCCTTTGCATTTGCAGTTCCCTACCCGTTAAACCGACCTTTAGGGATATACAAAACAAACTTCTAATGTAAAAAAACAAGTACAAAAAAATGTCAGGTCTTCATGTATTGTAAAGCAGAAAGGGCAAAGACCAAACTACCTTCCTTTGCAAGCCACCTTTAGGACAGCCATGGTTCTTGTCCAGTGGTAGCTGAGCCTAAGGACATATGAGAATACTTCTTGTGTTCCTTTACTTTAAAGAAATGTATCATTCATTTACAGTAGGAATAGTTTCCCGTACCATAAACAGAATCATCCAACCCCTGATGCAGAAGTCTTTGCCTCCATCTGTTTAGCATTAGCAGTAATTGCCAGCTATGCAGAGTTTATTACCCTCAGAAATCCTTACATAACAGGTTCTGCACTTAAAAAATAAATCTTTCTAAATGAGTTTATGAGCTTATAAACTCTTCTGTCAGACCAACTTTTTATTTCTGAAGTTGCCTCTGTTGCAGCTTTCAAGTATTGCTGTTGCTTTATTTATGTCTGCACCCCCATGGGACTGGGAATCAAGTCCAGAGAAACAGGACAGAATAAGTAGGAAAATAAATAGTTAACAACAACAGTCACATAATTTTTAGAGTGCTGTGTGGTTTTCTCCCCAAGTTTGGCTTTCAGCAAGATAAACCTTGTAACAGGAAGGATCTAAAGTCTCACTTCAGTTCATGCATGCGACTGGAAAAAACAAAGGACAACTGATGGTTTGAATATAATGGATCTAATGATGGCCAAATTAATCTTTAATAGAGGGCAGTGACCCATGAAGACAAATTCTCAGCATTCACTGTGGCAATAACACTCAGAGCGTGATGCAAAACTGCAGGCCTGGACTTAGCTTTTATAAGCCACGCATGCATGCTGAAGATGAGGATGGCTGCACACTCCGTGGGACTTCTGAAACAAAGTGCCCACACTTATTTTGAGAGACAGATGCCTGCTCTTCAGTCTCTGACCAAGCCTCCATTGATTTGAACAGAATCAGGATTTGGCTCAAAATGACTTCAGTAAAACTAAGTTAAGTTCTGTACCACATCATTGAAAGAGAAATCTGATTTGCATAAGAACATGCTGGGTATGACAGGAATTTTGGGACCATGATGCTCAAAAGGCATCTGAGCAAACTACTTTATAGGTGCAATTTTTGCGTAAGTGGAGATCAAGATATGACAAACTTTGGAAAAGAGCATCTTGGTCTTCAAGTGGCTGCTGTGAACTGTCGCACTGAAAGCCTTGCTGCTATGACTTTCTCTCCTTTTCGAAAGGTGAGAAGTCATGGGGAAAAACTGGGAGTGTGCCCGCCGAGCTGCCAACTGCCCTGGTGACTATTTTGAGGTACGGTCCATGGGAGACTGAGGTGAGACCAGTCCTTTGCACACCCACCATGAATCAACCTGAGACTAGAAACCTGTACCTCTCTGTTAAAGTCCTTGTAGGCCATAAAACATCTTACTGCAAAACTAGTAGTGGCTGCACTTATTCCCTAATCTCCTAGGCTTAATACTCCAATAGTTTCTCTACCAAAAACCTCCCTGTGGAAATGCGTGGTGATAATTCAAATTAAAGACCTGGTTGACAATATTTCAGTTCACTTTAACGGGCGTTGGGTCAGGTATTATGCTGGAAAGCTAAAACATATACTAGCCATGGAGGTCTTGTGTAGGAAAGTTGGGTTTTTCGTCTCTGTGATCATAGAATAATCGAAAACGAACTCACTTCTCTGCATTTCATTACACCTTTCAAATACCACGTTCAAAGCTCACATGAATATACATGTGTAGGCATAAATACCTACAAACAGGCTTCTACTCACCTCCTGTGATTTATTTCTGCCTCATTAGCAGCATTTTTCCCTGGCCCCCAGCTGTGCCGACGGAAGGGTGACAGTGGTCGCATTGAGTTTCTTAAGACAGAGGAATGGGCAGGCACTTCTGTGATACTATCCATCTCTTCTTCCGTCTCGCCTGAGCCAGCAGGTTCACTGTCCCTTCCCTCTGCATTGGCCATATTGATGCAGCTCCCATCCAGACTGTGCCTGTCCTTATGCCTAATGGAGCTTAAGACGTGTGGAAGGGAAATGTCACTTCCGAGGGATGAGTTCCTCTCTAAAGACACTGTGTCATCTGCTGAAGAGCTGGAACTGGTGATATCGCAAGCAGACTGCTCCTCTTCTGGCTGCTGTGGCAAAAGCAAAAAACACACACTCAACTCATAGAAACTAACAGCGTGTGCAATCCAATCAACAGAGAAGCTAAATCTGTTCCTTCTTTTCATAGCAGATTACACCCTGTTACTTTATCCAAACTTCAACCTCATCCCAGCAACTGTTAACCTGGACTCCCATTCAGGTGTGCTGATGTATCCCAAGTCTCTCCCTTCAGTATTTCCTTCGCACAATATGCCTTATGTCTAACATAGCGTCACCTGCAAGCCTAACCCTGACCTCCACCAAAGCCAAGATTTGTGAACCTGCCAAGTACTTACCTGGCTTTACTGCTAGATACAGGGTCACCATGACTTCAGTCAGGAAGTTCAGTCCTTACTGTGTGACCTGAGCTAGATTGGTAACTTCTAGCCATTACAGCTGAAAAGCTGACACAGTGTTGCACTGCATTGTCCCGCACAAGCTGAACATGACTGGGTTGCATGAAACACACACAAAATCAAGACCAAGTCCCTTCCCCCATCCAATTTCCATTTAGCAAAAAGTTAACGTCAGGGCTTTCAGCATTTTTTTAAAAAAAATCTGACTGTAATCGAAAAAGACTGTTCCACAGGATCAACCACACTATTACAGGTCTTGATTCATACTGTAATTTTGGGTTTAGTTTGCTCCAAAAGCAATAAGTGGAATTCAAGCTGGTTCTGTCTGGCTACATGCCACATGCTGACAATACATCCTAAAGCGAGTCTATGATTATTCTGTGTTCCTGGTGGCTTGTATAAAACACACAAGCACGTTTATGACATCACCTTATGACAGGAATGGTGTCTGCCTTCTGGGACTGATGTGCGAAGTTTCAGTTCATCCTTCTGCAGAGCCCTGTACGGTGTCATTTAAAATAGTAATACGCCAGGTGATCGGTCAGATTATATATAATAGGCTATTCAAGAAAGCCAGGGCAACTAACTGTCTTCAACTACTAGACTCGGTGATGCTCAGCAGGACGTGAGCATCCAAAGAGCTGTAGTCTGTCAGCTCTCGTTTGCTGAGGATACAGAATTCAAATCTCCAGAAGCTTTTAGCGAGGCAGCACATAGCGTGAAGCCTTTTGCCACACAACTCACTACCATGGCAAGGTCCAAAAGTCTGAGGTCTTTCAAAAATCAATAGATTAGAAATCTAACATCGTGTACATTCTGGGCTCTGTTTGTCCTGGAACAAAATTATAAGTACAATCTATTACCGTGTTTACATAGCAAAGAAATCTGGAAGTTTTCTTTCTTTTTCTTGTTAAATGGCCTTCAGTGAAATACTTCCTAAATTAAAGAGAAACCTTACAGTCGAGTTTGGCGGTCACTAAAAGTATCTCTGTTTTTAATTCTTATACTGATTTAATAGGTGCAGAACTGAATGTATACTGCATGTTTTAAATAAAAGATTCCACATTATTCTCCCAACCTCATCCATCAAGGGGGAGGAGTGGGGGGAAAAATCAAGGGAATGGTCAGAAGGAGCTTAATACTTGCACGCAATAACTTTTTCCCCCTTTAAATATATATTTTGGAGTCAAAACCATTTAATGATTTGTATGCATGTCATGGTAAGGTTGATCAGTTATTAAAGATACCTTTTGTGTAAATATACTCCGTGATGAAATTATGCTCTAACGTGGAAAAAAAAAAACCAAACAAGAACAACACTTTAGGGTATATTTAAATGGAAGGTTTAGAATATGACAAAAAGGGAGGGGGAGGGGGAGGGGGGGAAGAGCGCTACAAGAAACAGCCCCGTTAAGTCGCACTGATTTTATTTTTGACATAATAGAAGATAGTCTGACAATATGCATGAGTCATGTTGACAGTTTTGGCCAAAATTGCCTAAATTCAGACAAATTAAGTAGTCATTTCGTGGACAAAACTTCAGCAAAAAGGAAACAGTCTGCTTCTCTTTTGGGACACAGGCAGCTATTGTTACAGATACTGGAGTATCCCCGCTGGGAATTAAGACCGTCCTTCATCTGAATAGCATACGGGTGTGTCAGTTTGGGAACATCTATCTTGGACGTGAATGCAGTGGATGTGGAGCAGAACTGCCAAATTAAGTGTGCTTTGCTTCTGGCACACTAACTCCCAAATGGGAAGAGGGATTTTAATTCTCTAAAACAAAACAGAATTCATTTCCCTCACATAGGAGCTTGCTTATTTCTTAAATTACAGTTAATCTAACCAAAACGCAACTGAAAAATATGAAATAATCTGCTCTGTTTATACTTTTGCCTTCAGCTCCATAGCTGATTTGTACACAAGGGCCCACACCTTGAGCCATCTCTAGGTCAGACATGAGTTCAGTTCTGTCTACATGCATTGAATGCAAACAACTCAATTTTAAATGGTATACACAGCTGAGGGTGCTTTATAAATTACGTATATGCAACAGGGCTGAAATGCAGATTTTTCTGGCACAGAACATGTCACAATACTTAGCAAGAGTGGGTGGAGGTAGTACTGCAACAGGGATGATAATAAACAACAGTATAGCGAGGATTTATATTGGTGTAGATGCACTAATGTAAAAATACCCAGCATAGAGGATGGCAGGACTTAATGCTGCTAATTTAGTATCAGTGGTAAATCTGTTATTGGATTCAAAGGTTGTGTCCAGACATGCATGGTTGCTTGGTTTCCCAGGCACAAGTAGCAACAGCTCATCTCGAACCACCACTACTTGTCCCTGGGGAAAGCCCATGACATGCGTGTTTTGGCACACAGCAAATTGCCCCAAGTGGGGTAGGGGCAGCTGAGGCAAGCAGTGCACTGGCCCCAGCAGCCTTACCTGGGGCTCTGGGAGCCTCTGGGGGCTGCAGCCATGCCAATTCTGCCATGCGGAGCCTGGCGGGCAGTGGAGCGTGGCTTTGGGCAGCCCACTCTGATTTTCAGAAGTGCACACTGGTCAAGGGAGAAGAGATTGATGTCATATATCTTGATTTCAAAAAAGCTTTTGATCTAGTATCCCATGATCACCTCTCGGCCAAACTGCCCAGTTGTGGCTTTGGCTCCACCACGATCCGCTGGCTGGGAAATTGGCTTCGTGGTCAGACCCAGAGGGTTGTGATTGATGGCAGTCACTCATCATGGTGCCCTGTAACCAGTGGGGTCCCTCAAGGCTCTGTCCTGGGACCCATACTGTTCAACATCTTCATTAATGATGTGGACATTGGAGTTAGGAGTGGACTGGCCAAGTTCGCCGATGACACCAAACTTTGGGGCAAAGCATCCACGCCAGAAGATAGGCGGGTGATCCAGGCTGACCTGGACAAGCTCAGCAAATGGGCAGACGAGAACCTCATGGTGTTTAACACCGAAAAATGCAAGGTTCTTCACCTTGGGAGGAAAAACCTGCAGCACCCTTATAGGCTCGGCAGTGCTACGTTGGTTAGCACTACAGAAGAAAAAGACTTGGGGGTCATCATTGACCACAAGATGAACATGAGCCTGCAATGCGATGCTGCGGCTAGTAAAGCGACCAAAACGCTGGCGTGCATCCATAGATGCTTCTCGAGCAAATCCCGGGACGTCATTCTCCCCTTGTACTCGGCCTTGGTGAGGCCGCAGCTGGAGTACTGCGTCCAGTTTTGGGCTCCACAATTCAAAAAGGATGTGGAGAAGCTTGAGAGAGTCCAGAGGAGAGCCACGCGCATGATCAGAGGTCAGGAAAACAGATCTTACGATGACAGGCTGAGAGCCATGGGACTCTTTAGCCTGGAAAAGCACAGGCTCAGGGGTGATCTGATGGCCACCTACAAGTTTATCAGGGGTGACCACCAGGATCTGGGGGAATGTCTGTTCACCAGAGCGCCCCATGGGATGACAAGGTCGAATGGTCACAAACTCCTGCAAGACCGTTTCAGGCTGGACATAAGGAAGAATTTCTTTACTGTCCGAGCCCCCAAGGTCTGGAACAGTCTGCCAGCAGAGGTGGTTCAAGCACCTACATTGAACACCTTCAAGAGTAAATTGGATGCTTATCTTGCTGGGATCCTATGACCCCAGCTGACTTCCTGCCCTTTGGGCAGGGGGCTGGACTCGATGATCTCCCGAGGTCCCTTCCAGCCCTAATGTCTATGAAAGTGCGCATCGCTCTGCGTTTTTTTCCTGCTGGAAACAAACCCAGCGCAGCACACGTTTGGGCAGCGCACCCTCACGGCGCGGAGAACACTGGACTATGTGGCATGCAAACCACACAGCACCACATACTATATGACCACGATCATCTGGACGTGCCCAAAGTGTCCAGGACTTGCCCTTTCATGAGTTTGTGTATAACACATGTTTTAAACATGTGAACACTGTGTTACTAAACGCCAAAAATATTATAATGGTTGTAACCCAATGTAATGTTTATAATCCAATCCATGTTAAACACCTTCTTGGGACAGCAGAAGAGAGTCCTGAGTTACTCTTCTGCTACAACAGAAGTAGGGAAAAAAAAAAAAGTAAAAAGATCATTTTTTCTTTACGTTAGAATTCCTGCCTTGCGCCTTCACCTTAAGCTGTATCAATCCAAACATGACAATAAAGCTAACTGCCAAAAAATGCCTTCAGGGGTGCAATCAAGAATAAGGACTGATATTGATAGCCTTGTCCAACTGGCTATCAATATCAGACCTTATTCAGAGAGATGATCCATGGAGCTAGCAAAGGAAAACAGAAGTTAATCACCTGTAACCAGAGTTTCTTGAGATGCATCGTGCTGGCAGTACCTTCTCATTCGGAGCAGGAATGCACAGAAGCCACTTAAGGAACCATAAACCCTTTTGTTTGAAAGGTGACAACTATTTTCCCTTGCCTACATGACTTCACCTTGGAAGGCCCTGAATAAAGAATACTAGTTATATTCTGTCAAAGACTTTTTTTTTTTTTTAAAAAGAAAACATGCAAAGTGATGTAAAGTGAAGTCTTAGTGGTAGGTAGGTAATATGGACTAAGCTCTCTAGGTGAAAAGGGCAATGAAGATTTTAGAAGTATTAAGAAGAATGAAAAGAAAATCTCTGAATAGTGCGTTTCTGAAGGTACCTGCCATTTCGTTTCTGCTAATGGATTTGTGAAACTCAACTGGCTGTAAAAGGTGAATTGAAAAGGAGCTGCTTTTTATTTAGGGATGTTCAATTTTGCAGCTTCAGGCAACCTCAAAATTAATCTCAGTGGTGTTATCCTGTTAGTTTTTTTTTTTTTATTACCAGTGTTATTATTTCATGCAGTGGGCAATTCAGCTCAGTCATGAAAGAACAAGAAGAAAAAAAGCGTTCCAGTGAGAAATCTTTCCTCCTCCTCGAGCTTTCTTTTCTGAGGTTTTTGAGGGCAAACGTTACAAAACAGAACAAGAAATGTATTTGACATAAACAAGGAAAAAAGCAGAAAAACAAGTCTGAGGCCCAGCCCAGCCCAACCCTGTGACAAGGGAGCATGGGATTCCAGTTTTCAAAGGCTTTCCTCTCCTTTTAACTAGCTGTTCTGAAAGGTTTGGGGAACTTAACCGGGCCTCGCTTCCTAAATCGAACTGGATGCTAATGCTTCGCTTGGTGAAAAACAACTGAGGCCTTTGTACTCTACCACGCATACATAAAATGTCTTTTCCCTACTTTTTTGCATCAGTATGAACAAGTACAATCTTTATTCTTTGCATTTCTCCCCCTTTTATGAGGGGGACTCTGGTCTGTTGGTATGGGGTTGCTATGGGAGCTGTATATGTGTGTGGGTACGTTATTGCAGGGTTGCCCAACAGCAACTGCAGAATGGGCCTTGGGCACTGGATTACACAAACTGGTGTTTTACTTGAAGGTTTCAAATTAATCCTGATTCACAGTCAAAATACAGCTGAAAATCTGTACCTTTCAATTAAATCTGATAATGAACACAAACATACTTCAGTAAATACAATGCTGAATCCCCTGAAATTATTCCCCATCTTATTGTAGATGGGTGTCTGCAAACGTGCAGGGAGCCAGCTCCAACGTACTGTAATTGCAGCACGTCAGGGCAGGCTCAATTAATCGAGTTTGTTGAGCAAGCTAATTAGCATGCCTCCAGTAGTCTCCATGTTTCATGTATCAGTGTCCCCGGGCTTCAAAATGGCAGCGGGGACGCTTGAACTAAAGTTTGTTTGATGAGCTTTAATTAAACTCCCCCCACACCATTTTGAAGTGCAGGGACACTGATACAGGCAGTCCTCAGACTTATGACAGCTGGTTCCCACCACGTCTTAAGTCGAAAGGTTATAACTCGGAATCGATTTTCCCAAAGCAAACAATGTTATAAATGGGGGACTGGTTCCTGAACCAAGGCCTGATACCCTATTTTCACCAAAAGTAACCCAGAATTTTGTACTCAATCAATTACAGATGTGTAATATAGCTACATTAATGTATTTATATTGTAAATAGCAATCTTTGATTTGGAAGGAATTCTTTGAGGTGACTTTGCTGGACGGTTTGAAGGGTTCTTGGCTGCAGGTTTTTCTGGAGTCTTGTTTGCTTTCTTAAAGAAAGTGTCCAAGGAAGTTTGGACAGATGTTCCCTAGGGAGACGGGTGATGCGTGCAGCGTGGCGTCGGATCAAGGGTTGTAAAGTCGAGACTGACATCAGAAAGTTGAACCAGGGTGTCAATTTATAAGCCTGGTAAGTGTGAAACTTCGTAACTCAAAAATGTTGTAAGTCAAGGACTGCCTGTGCACAAGACATTGTGGGCACTATAATTACAGCAGCTCTCAGAACAGTTCTAATTAAAGGACTCCTCTCCCCCAAATTCTCAGGAGCACATGTAAAAATGCCCGACGTGACCTACTACATCTCTTCTCCCCAATTTACCTAGTTAATTATAAAACCAGTAAAAACTGCATTAAGACAAAAAATCAGCGATTAAAAACTCCTTAAGATAACACATTTTTTACCCTGCTTGGAGATCTCAGACTCACCTAAGTAATGACCAAATGCTGAAAGCAAAACCCACAACACAAGACCACAGCCTCTTCACATCACAAGTTCTGCTAGTCATAAACCACTCATCAGCATCACTGCATAGGGTTATTTTTAGCCTTAGCAATTCTTCCATTACTGTACAACTAAACATATATGGTAATATATCCTATAACCTCTAGTACAAATCCCCACTATAGTACCTGGTCCACAGTTCATAGCTCCTATTTTTTCTAGCTAATGAGGTCCTCTTGCATGAGTGAGAGAGTACTGTCCTTAAGCACTGCTGATGAATCATGCTGATGATCATTACATTCACATCTGTATGCTAGTTCCCTGGATGTTTCTAAGGAAAAGAGACTAGATAACAAAAATCCTTAGAAGTACAAGCAACTGGAGAAGGTGTCGTCACAAGGGGGTGTTGTATGCCTACAGCTTGGAGTGTCATTGGCAACCATAATTGGTTGCTTTCATGCTATTAGAAAGGGGTGTGCAAAAGTTTCTGGGGAGGACAAAGATGAAGGAACCAATGCATGTAACTGCGCAAGCACCAATTAAGAGATCATTAGGCAAATCCTGAATCATTTTTGCATTGTGGATAGCGAAGGATACACTATTTATTCATGACAATAATTATTTCTCTCTATATATCCTCCTCTCCTTATCCACCTACAATTTATATATGTGAATCCATAGAGCTTCCCTTTTCTCCAGCTGCACAAAATACATCATAGCTTAATTGGTAAGGGTGATGTAGCTCACAAAGTAAAAGACGACGGTGTCAAGCAAAACCCATGGTTTTCAGAGATATCAATCTGCCTTAGAGTATCTGCAACATCAGAAGTTTAGAAGAGACTATGAATCTTAAAGTTAAAAGCTAAGCGGAGCGAACGTTACTAGCTATGCCCCAGGGAGGCAGCGCTAGGCAACCCATCACAGGAAATGACCGTACAAAGCATTAATCATTGAGAAGAGGGTGTAGCAAAGCCTGTCCACTAAACAGATAGATCTTTAGGGAACCGGGAGGATGACTAGACATGGAAATAAACATTGCAACAGAGCATGACATTTTGCTGAAATCCTGGAACTCAGTTGTAAGTGACTTGGATTCCAGCAGATGCCCCAAAAGTATCTGCAGGAAGCGTCTGAGAAGGGTATTGATTGTGGAGCTCTCCTCTCTTCGGTACAAGGTGCTCAACTCGGTCTGTGCTCTTCAGAACAATATGGCACAGTACCTAGTAATGAGAACGTACGTGCCTATCATCAGGTCCCATCTCGGGCACCTGCAGACCTTGGTGCTTCTCAATTCTCTAGGGTCCCTGAACAGAAGGAGGGCTTAAAATGGATGAAGTTTTAGCAATTCTGTGGAGGTGGCAAGGATTCCTGATGAAGCTCAATATACAGCCTGGATCTGCCTACAGTTTCCTAAATATATTTCATAAGTACTATTGGATTTCCCAGAGCAGACCCATCACTCACTTCACTCTTCATAACTCCCCTGTTAATGGGAGTAGGTGTTCTCTGCAGCTAACAGCTGCAGCAACAGACAGTTGAAGTGTAACTCCACCCAAGGGGGAAATGGGAACTTTTATAATAACAATAATCAGCAGGGATGGGTCGAATTGCAGCATGCCAGGTGAAATTTAAGATGCCCCCCCACAGTAATTAGATTCGACACATGGAACATGTATACATTTGTTATAATTTTCCATGTTGAGAATCTAATTATTGGAGGATTGTCTTAAATTCATGCCCTCCCCCATTGCTACAGTTGGAGAAACAGTGGGATAGGGGGAGTCAAATGCCCTGCTTCTTGCCCCTGCCCCATGTTAAATGGGGGGCGGGGGGGACCTTGTCTTGGATTTAAGTAAACATGGTACTGTTCATAGTTATCCTACAGCAGTATCACTACTTATTCAGTGGGTTTTCCACTGTTGTTCTTTTTCATATTATCTCTACATTTATTTTTTAGTCAGCCTAGTTTCTCTGTTTCTCACTCATTTTCCCCTGAGTTTTGACTGCCTGTCCAACACATTAAGTAATGCAAACATCAGTGCATGTGACCTGAAGTGCATAGGTAACATTTTTAGTCCAATGGCTCTTCTTCCTTGAACAGGCAGTTTTTTGAGTTTACAAAGTGCATCTTATCAGTATTGGGACTAGAACTGAGAAAGCTGCTTGTGATTTATTTAGCAAGTGAAATGCTTTTCTGTTAGTGAAAAAGCCTGATAAGCTGGCAGATTCCGATCTTTGCAACCATGTTTGTTGTTCGGAACTGCTTGATAAATTGGTTGATGTGAACATTACAGGCTGTTCACAGTTTGCTATGTGCTTGGTCACCTAAGTTATATGACATTGGCCATGCTTTGGAACTGAATACTTTCCAAACCCACAAGAAATTTTAAGATGTCCGTTCAAACACAGCCAGCATCTATGATTATGCTAAATACACATATTTCATAAGCGTTTATCTGAAATACGTATTTGCATAAGTACCAACAGCAGTTTCCTCTTTGCAAGCTTACTTTCAAACAAAAATGGGTTTGTACCAGTGTCTGTAAAAACCAAGCAAAAATCCCAGGGTCCACTAGATCGTGTTCAGTGTGTCTTAATTTTTTAAGCTGATTTTGCCAGGTCTAACTGGGCCCATAGGAAAAAAGGTCAAATGAAACCCCTAATTAAGCTAATTTGGTATTGATAATTATATAATGAATGGATGCACAACTGCAGGAAGTAGGGGTGAGGTGGGGAACAGAGACGGGGAACTAAACTGTTAAAGATGGAAGGTTAGTAACGTGAAGAAAGATGGACGTGCCAGGAAGGCTCTAATCACCTATGTCTTTTAGCTTTGCATAACCTTCCAAACTATATCCCTGAATGTTGTCAAGCATTATCCTTCTCTCTGCTGTCAAAGAACACAGAATTGGTAAGAGCTTTTCATTTGTCAAATAAAACAGTTTTGTCAATCTGTCCTGCAACTGAAATGGAGCCATGGAAGAATCGTGCATCCTGCACTTCGACATTTCTTCCCCAGGGACAACCTTGGCACATGGAATTCCTTTACAGACCTCCATTTTGCTGTTTCTATGTTGAGAAATGTTCTCTCCCGCTAAAAAGATGGAAAAGCAAAACTTCTGGCCCATATATAATTTAATACATGCTCCCCTTTGCTTTCTTGCAACTATCCTCCTGAGAATCAGACTTATAACACACAAAGACTGATTCTGTAACTTGTACAAATGGGAAAACTGGAGACATGTTTTACTTTGCCTGACCAGGATAAAAGCCCTGCAGCATTGTCAGAGGCAAGAGCTCCCCCACTGCTGAGCACGTGAGATAGGAAAGGGTGAGGCTGGTAAGCTCTGTCCCCTCCCACATTCATTAAGGATGACTTTCCAGTTCATTTATAGCACATGAGATCACTAAGTCCAGGCTGTGGTCTATCCCATCCTGCTGGAAAACATTCACCATCATCTGACTTGATTTAAATAAAGATAAATTCAGTTTGTCAAATACATTTCTCTGCAAGTGTGCATGGAAACCATACTCAACTCAATTTTCTTATGGAAAAACGTGTCTATGCCTCAGGTAAGCATAAGATGACTACATGCCCCATTACGCTTGGACAAGATGTGCAGAAACCACAGCCAGAGCTTGTCCCAAGGTTTGTGATGGTTGTTCACAGGAATCAAGTGACCCCATTATTATGGAGCACCATTTTTTTCCAGCTGTCTTTTCAACTATTTGTTGCCCTACTTTTATTCTCAGACTGTATGGACATTCGAGGAGGAGAAATCAATTACCATTAAGACAGGCCTAAGCTGTACTTGTACAGAGAGCAACAGGCTTAAGGCAAATTCTGAAGTAAATTTAAAAGCCTGGTTCCAAATCTCAATTTTGACGTTCTTTATCATCAGTAAGCAATGCAAAACATGATACTACATGTAGATGGATGAGAACCGTGAAAAGAGGTCGGGTTTGGTTTTTTTCCATTTTTCTGCTATCCTTAGTGAGTGTAAAAACATTTTCTTCAGTTTCTCTCTCAAAACTAGCCTTAGCAGTATTAATACTGCAAGGCACTAGCAGTATTAATGCTTAATATTTTGCTACCTTGGGAAACAAAACTGTGCTACTCTGTACAGCAGAATTGGGCTGAAGAATCAGGGGGGTTTTGGTTTTTTTTTCCTGGTATCAGGCTCGCACTGGTTCTCCTACAGTCTACAATGCAGAGGATGCCAATAGATAGCAAAGTGTTTTCCAGGGGGTCCCCACCTGCAGGAGAAAATGTCTTTGAGAAACACTACCTCCAAATACTAAAGCCTTTGTGTAGTCCTTATCAGAGACCCTACAACAAAGCATGGTTTTGTCAGTTCTGCCCTTTGTGGCTGATCTATCTATAGACTGCTAAAATAGAAACCTTCTCTTGAATGCAGGAGGGATTACAGAGTCTCTGAAAAATAACACCTGATAGAAAATAACCACAAACATGTCCCTCTTATTGCTGTATCAAAACAGGAGGTCATTTCCTTCTGATTTCCATACTGATATCAATGGAAGTGGTTTCTCTGTGGCGTTGTAGGACCAGCTCCTAGAGTTTGAACCAGGCCCTGTGCTGTCAGCTTACCTTTCCAAAGACTATGTCATCCATCCCATCACCAGGCAAGGAGAAGTATTCAGACTCACTCCCAGACTCTCTTTTAAGGATACCCTGTGATGAGGCGCAGACTCTGCTCAGCCCATCCTCCAGGAAATGTTCACATTCTGAAGAAACAGAGTGCACAAAAAGAGTTACAATCCAACCTTTTCTTCTGCAGACATACGCTGAGTTTCAGGCACTGCAACACGAGGTGCCTGAAACAAATTCAATGAAATCAACTGCAGATGGCATCACGAGACCTGGAGCTAGTTGTAGACCTATAACTGCACCAATAACGGCAGGTAATTGCTCCTGATTTATCTGCAGGGTCTAATCAGCATGCAATGCACTTTAGAAACCTCATTTGTTTAGCATCATGTGTGCACCCCTGTAAAACATTAATGTGGGATTTTAAACAATTTGCCCAACAGTTCAGAAATTGTTTTGCGGGCTTGGCAAGCGGCACCAGTGTATGGTCTGGGTAAAACAGAAATGCCATGCTGGACAGGTTTTAAAAATCGAGGTGTGAGCTGACCAAATTTGACTGCCAATTTTTTTTTAAATGAAAAAACTGAACATTTTCAGTTTTCAGCTAAAAAATATTTAGCTTTCTGAGGAAAAAAAATAAAATGCTTAAGAACACGGCTTTTTTCCACGATAATTTTCATTTGATCAAACCCCCATCTTTCCCCTGTCAAGACCGGCCCATAAATGTGAGAGAGAAACACATTTTTTGGAACCTAAAAAGGGGAAAAATACTGTTTAGCATTTGCTCATCTTCAGCTGGGTGAAGCTTACAAACTGTACAACTTGGATATATCTAGAATGGAAGGAGGCAGCTCTAAGAGAGGGTTCCCCCCCCTTTCTCTTTCCTAGACTTTTCAATGGTCCAAATGATCTCTGATGGGAGCTCTAAGATATCATCTGTAGGCAGCTAGTTTGCAAAGCTCAGATGAAGGGTTAAGGATTGAGCCTGTTGTCAGGAGACGTAACTTCCAAGCAGGTTCTACCCCTAAGGTTTCCCAGAAGCCCAAGTTACCACAGTCCTTCCTTGCTGAAACTTTAACCCTGGCCCAGGAGACACAAATGTAGGAAGACCAGGCTCAGCTGAGCTAAGGGAGTTCAGGGTGCACAGCTTGACAAGAGAAGAGACTTCTAGGAAGACTGGCTGCAATGCATGGTCCATTGAGTCACCGAGAGCTACACTGTGGACGTGTCATGCCCTTGCCTTTCGTTATGGTAGCAAGTAAGAGCTAACTGGCCAACCATTGACACTTGGAAACAGCACTAAGCCATTATGTCTAGGAACAGCCTGGATCCACCCACTTTCCATCCGCATCCGTTGGCTAGCACAAAAAGCAGACGGCTCGGGAGTTGCTGGATAGAACAAGAATAGTGGAAAGTGCAAAGAGAATGAAAATAATGCTCTCAAATGCACTGGCCGCTTCCCTAGAAAACTGCCTTCCAGTGGTGGAGAGTTAGGTTGCTCCCTGTGGTACTGTAATTATGCTCACGAAAGAGGCCTATTGGAAACACGGATATTCCACCGAGTTTCCACACCGCGGAGAATAGGAAAAGCACTTACTGTAGGAGGTGTGGTTATTCCCTGCTCTTTCTCCCCTTTCAAGAAACCTGGAAAATCTGAACCTCTTTTCCGTAAGTGAGAGGGGCAGAGAGGGGAAAAGAAAAGAAAGAAAGAAAATGAAAAAAAAAAAAGAAACCCCAAAAACAAAATAGCTTGTGAGGCAGCATCATGACAATCCAGCTGGCAAATTAACAGAGCATGTCCACATTCCAGCCTGAAAAACAAACTGGCTCAGCGACGGTCTGATGGAAACTTCACAGGGAAGCTCCAGATTCACCAATGGACAGATACCTCGCCCAGATAATAAATCACCGCAGGCACTGAAAGGAATCGCAGGACCAGCAGAGGGGCATGACAGGGTGGAAGAGGAAGAAGGAGTTTCTTTCTTTCAAGACACAATGGAGGGGGGTGGAAAAAGCCCTCACACATACCTCATCCCATCTGTGCTGAGAACTGTCCAAATCCGAGATCTGTTCGAAGTAACTCCCCGCCTTTTCGCGGAGGCTTTGCTTGTTTTCATTTGCTTTTTTTTTTTTTTTTAAACCAGTGTGTACGTTGCACAATATGGGACTCCAGTCTCTTGCACTTGTGACCCGATAAGCCCCGATGACGACAGTCCCACAACAACAGAGGTAGATGGATGACTCTTCCTTACACAGAAATCATGCAGTTACTATGCACTCATGATTTACTGCTCAACTTGCTCTCTCTCCCCTTCTCCAAGATGCACGTGAAAATAAAATAAGGGGCACATTTTTATGAGCATATGGAGAGACAAACACAATTCCAGACTGAAAAACCCTGGGAAAGAAAATTCCAAGCAGTTCACTACATTCAATTACTACAAGATCATCTCGAAGAGAAGGAGACAGGGTAGACTTGGCTGCCCTGCGATCCATAGGGAAAACCACAGTTTGCAAAGTATTCAACAGCCTTTATGAAGAATCTGATAAAGTTAACAGAAAGAACGTCTGACATTTTCTATAGCCTCCTATAGAATTTGCGGGTTCTAGTCCTACAAGAGATGGTTTAGTGCACAGAAATCAGCCAATCCACTATTAAACTCTATTGAAATAGAGCCGGCAAGGGGTAGGGGCAGGGGAGGGGCCACTTTTGCCCTGTGCTGAGCTGCAATTTGTCCTGTGCTGCTGCTGCTCAGCCCAGACGGGCAAACCCAGAGCCAGCATGGGGACAGGGCTGTGCATGCTGGTCCCCGCCTGTCCCATGAGGCTGGGGCCAGTGGCAGCAGCCTGGGATGCCTAGAGAGGCAGTCCTGCCACAGAGCCACCCCATCCCTGCTGCATGCCCAGGCAGTGGCAGGATGCGCCAGGGCCAGGCGGGGCCTGCAGCAGGCTGGACAAAGCCCCTCCGTGGGCCGGATTCGGCCTGTGTGTTGTATTTTGCCCACCCCTGGTCTGGAGGGACTCAGAAATAATATAATTGTTTAGATAGAGCCTATTAGCTCCCTGACTGTCATGAGCTTGAAATCCTGAACGGGACTGAAGTACGGGGGCGATTCATTTGGACAAGGGCTGCTTAGGGAAGCCCAAGCTGTAACTGGTGCTGGATGAACACCTTGAAGGCCTGGCAGATTTGATCTGTACCGGCTGTTGGCAGGGTGAGATGAGGGAGAAGCAGCTGCATCCTCTCTCCAGAAGAAGTGGGGGAATGGGACCCCAGCAAGAGGGGCTGAGAAAAGGAGGAGGAACAGATGTGGGGGGACAAGGATTAACCTCTTCAGCATGCCCAAGGACAAGGCCAGGACTCAAAGAGGGATATCCATATGAAGCGGGAGCAGGAAGGACATAGATGGATGCCCCCAGAAAGGAAGCTCTTGAATAGATGGGGAGGCCAGGTGAAGATCCTGAAGTTGCTAGCAAAGGGGCAGACCTGGAGTCTATTTGGTGAAGACACCTGGGAATGGAGGGAGATCTTATGGAGCAACAAGAAACTGGAGTCTTCTATACATGCATGAATGCAGCTGGAAGATGTTTTTGTAGACAAGATGGATGCTACAGCCTCAGATGAAGGATGACATTGAAGAAAGCTGGCTAGAAGGCCAGCCCTGGCCAATGGGAGCTTGTTGAGAGAATCAGCACAAGGCTTGCTGAGAGGTGCTTTGGGAGGGAGCAAGCCAGAAACCAGCATACTGTACACTGTTCTCAGACATTTCCCCAGACAAAGCCAAATTTTGTTTAAAGATCTATTCTAGCTACAGAAGAACCAGAACAGAAGTGCAAGACAGATCTCCACACCGTACTTGTGCCAAGGCTGTAGCTGAACTTCACATCTGGGGCCCATTGCTGATTCAATCCACGCTTTTCTGAGTTTCCCCCATGAAGAGGTGAGACTCAGGCGGGCACCCTCAATGAAGAGTTATTGTGAAAAACTTGAACAAATTTGATGAATTTCACTAAAACCTCTGGTGCGTTTTTAAAGGAGCAGGCCCCAGGAGATGATGTCATGTGAACATGTTATCAGGACAGTTACTGTTGCCACCCCACAGGAATTCAGACATAATATTTGCTTGTAGGGGACACTTAGTCACTCAGTCACTCTTCGGTCAGCAGGGTTATAGGCAGCCAGTCAGCTTACTAGTCGGCCCCAACACATTTAACTTATTAGGCAATATGGTCTGATGCGAGGGAGATAGTATCCTGATGTACATGCTTGTCTGCATTATTCAGCAGGAAGCTAAGAGTTCACAAATGCTCAAAAGCCAACACTGCCGTTAGCCAATAATGTACGTTCAGGAGAGCTAACCTTTAGCTCCCAATTCATCAACAGGTAACTCCATCTTTCACCACCGCTGAAGCGATTGCTTTCATGGAAACAAAGCAAAAAGAGGCTACTGTGTGGAAAGCCCAATTCAAAGCTGCCATTAAGAGTCCAAGCAAATTACCCCAACTCACACTAGCTCACACACTAGATACTGGAGAGAGGAAACTTTTTTCTTATCTCGCACATCAAGCCCTCTTTGAAACTGGCCAGGCTAGTTTTTATGTCTGTGTCAAAGGAGAGGCAAATGCTAAACAGCATAAACGGCCTGAAGTTCATTACCACTGAGGGGAGGGGTGTGGGAAAGATGGCTCTGCGCAAACTTTCTGCTTTTTGAATCCTGTGGATCAGTGGAGGCTCCCAGGTTTGCAGCACTTCTGAATGTCGAAATGTGACTTCTAAAGTTTGCCTTTTGTAAGCAGGGGTGTTATCCACACACTCATGGTCCCCTTGTATTTTACTAATCAAAGTACTGGCTAAAATACAGTTGTGCCGAATCACTTAATGAGACGACGGTTATAACACTGCTCGGTACCAAACATACAGGCACTGGAACTACAAGCTAATCCCCCAATAATGAGATTCTCTATGCATAAAATTTAGAAATTTGTTATAATTTTCTGGGTATGGAATCATATTGGAGGTTTGCCTTGAATTTGTTCCCCTCCCACTGCTACAGCAGGGAAAATAAATCTGGGGGCTTCAGGTCCCTTGCCTCTCCCTAAATTCTTCCCCCTGCAGCCTCTTCCCACAGCTCCTTACCGTCAGACCCTGCTATCCCTAAGCACGTGGAAGTGAGGGACACAGTTGAAAAAAATGACCTTGAAATACACATACCTGCAGTAATTTGCACATAGTACCCACAGACTTAGCTCACCCAGCATTTTGCATTTTTTAAAACCGATACAAGTTTTAGCATAGGCACACTATAAACACACTTTAAGTGGCCTTTCTGTACCTGCTTTATATACAGTATAAACTATACATGACATTAAAATCCAGAGCCAAGAGGCTCATGATTTACCACACAGTTCATTGGACTAGTCCCCAGCGAAGTCAAGCCATGGTGACACCACAGTTAAGCGCTGCTCAGTATGTGGGTATACTCCAGATATCCCCCCAACAAAGGTCTCGTGCTAATTAACCCTCCACTTGTGACTGGAACCACAGTGTGTTGAGTCCTGAGATCCTCCAAAAATGTATACGCAGATGAGGTGCAGGACAACCTGGTCAGGCTCCACCTCATAGAGGGCAGGGCCACACTAATCATGTGTGACAGGTCGGGGTCTGGGGGGGCGGGGGGGGGCACACAGCGATTCTGGGTGAACCGTTTGGGACCCCAGTGGGTTGTGTTTGCCAGGCATAAGGCTGGTGAAGAAACAGGAATAACTGGAACTGGGAAGGAAAGGTGCAGCTCAGCTGTCGGAGTGTAGAGGAAGTTGAAATATATGCAATGTAGTAGTTCACTAGGACTGGAAAGAGTCAGACCTCGGGGGGAGGGAGGGGAAGGTTGCGTTAAATGGGCACTGCCAGACGTCTTAGTCAGATGGGCTGTGGTAATCTGTCTTTGTGGTAGGCTCCCATTAGCATTACTGGCACCAGGGAAGGGCATCAAAACTTGCTTTGGCCTCTCCGAGTGCTAGCCTGGTACTGCAGTACCTCCGGGCCAGGTGCTCGTTCCATCTTGGGGGGAGCAACTGCCCATGTGGTTTTTTAAAGGCCACAAGAAAAAGTTCTCATCAGCATGTCTACCCAACATGGGTCCTGTGTTTTATAGTCAGGCGCAATGTTGGCTGCATTTAATGAACTTCATAGCTGATTTCCGTTACTGAGCACATGCGGCTTTTGGCAGCAGTTTAATGCTAGACAATTTATTGTATGAGGTTTCCTCATATACAGACGTAAGACGTGGCTTTCCTCCCCATGCTGATTGGGGTGTGGGGGGGGAAGAGATCTCATCTTGTATTTAAATAAATATGGTAATTACACACATCTTTTACTTCCATTTGCACACACATTTTAAGGGGATGATAAACAGGAAAGAGAAAAGGGCAGGGGAGAAGGGAAAACCCACGGAAGAAAGTCTGGGGTTTTCTTGGAAAGACAGATGCATCAGTTCCCTGGTGAACAGGCTGTCTGCAAACAATATGGTGCTTACCTGTAGATTTACGAGTCCGCTTAGACTCCAGCAGTGAAGGATCGGAACAAGGCTCTATTGGACACCAGTTTTCACGGTTTATCTGAAAGGCAAACAGAACACAAAATCAACAACATGTTGTTTAGCTCCAGTGTCTTGCCTTGCTAAAATATAAACAGTCTCCCATAATGTTATATGGCTTCCTTTTTGCCTACTGGGCCAGAAAAATCTCCGTACTGAGTCACAGTGGAGTAGGGGGTTTTTTGAAGTGGTTTCAGAAATGATCAAATGCTCTAGAATGTCTTCCCAAAAAGCAGTAATTTAAAAAGGAGTCCCTTGCTTGAGTGGAGAGCTCAGAACATGGGGGGATCCAGAGCTGAAGGCACATGCTTGAGATGCAGGAGAGCCATACTCAATTCCAGCTCTATTGCCTTCGTGTGACCGCCTGTCTCCTGGCACTTCTGTTAACCATCAACAGGAAAGACATGACACCAACTCCCTACCCTGCAGAGTGTTGTTAGGTAAATATATTAAGGCCAGTAAAATGCTCAGATGTTAAGGTGGCAAGAACATGCATGTACCCAAACACAGTGGGAACAAGAAGCACATTATCTTTTTGATTTCAGATGTAGGAAACAGCTGAAGTGATGGTTATTATGAAAAAAATGGATATAAAGCATTTCTTAATAAGAATCATCACCTATCTCTTTCAACATTACCCACACCCTACCACTCAGCCTTTGCATGACTACTAGCTCATCAGTGGTGATGGCTTCTTATCTGTTTTCAACTCTCCCCTCCTTTCTTCCACTGATACAGCTGCCAATTCCCTCCATTCATCACTCTCCCCTTCTGCCTGGACTCGTTTGTTCTACTTTTTGACCCTAAGGTCTACCCAGCCAACCCTAGTCCCTGGTTTATACCAATATTCAAGTTCTCTGGCTCTTGCTCACATGCTTTGGAACCTCTCTGGAAATCCTGGGCACATCCACACATTCAATTAATGTGTTTTAGGTAATGCACATTAAATTTAGTACTTCCATTGTGAAGTACTATAAAAATACGTATTAGCCTATTTTAATGCACATTAGCTAAAGAGCATGGGTGTTTTGTGACACTTTACTGCACATTAAAATAGGCTATTGTGCATTAAAGTGCATGTTTAGATGCACCCCTTGTGACCAGGCTGACTTACTTCTCTGCTCTATCACCCTCCTTTCACTTCTCCGATTTTCTTACCTAAACAACTTTACCTCTTCAGCCTAACTCAGCTTATTCCCCTTATCTCAGACTCCTTATCAACACCACTGACTGATTTGTCTAAACCCTCCCTGCAGCTTGCTTTCTCTCCCCTTTCCTCCTTCTAAATCAGATGCAAGAGGTCCATTATCTGCTCCTCTCCCCCAACCTCTCCCTCTTGCCTCAGTGAACCCATCCCAGCCCACTGCCTGATCTCTCTTGCAGTCACTTGCATCCCTTTTTGACTCCTCTTAACCTTCCCCTCTGGCCATTTCCTCTTGTAATTCAAATATGCTTCGGTTTTCCCCGTCTTAAAATAACTAAATAACTAAAACCCCATGTCCCTTCTTCCTTTTATTAAGTTCCCAAAACATGCTGCTTACAATCACTCCCTGAAGTTTCTTGCCCCCAGTCTGGCTTCTGTCCCCTCCCTTCTATTGAAGGTGCTCTGCCCAAAATCTTGACTGACCCCTTCTTTGCCATATCTCATAAATAACACTTAAGCCTGTTGGACCTGTTAGCCACTGACCCCTCTGCAATCTTCTTGAAATCTTGTTCTCCCTGGGCTCTCATAAAGCTGTTATCCTCCAGCCTTTCCAACTGTTCCTTTGGTACATCCTTTGGAGAATCCATCTCATCCATCATAAATGATAATCATTCAGGGGCAAGGATCACATTTTCGTTTGTATGCTGCTTAATACTAGGGGGTCTCGCCCCTATGACCAGGGCTTTTAAAAACTGATGATAATACACACCACTACTAAAGACAGACGTGTGGGATATATATAGGACAGGAGGTAGCAACAGTGGCCTATTATTAGCAACAGAACACTACCTAGGAAGTGATGCACAGCACATTAACTCAATTGTGCTGTAAAGTCTGTCAAAATTGCTCACAGCTCATTAACTAAATAACAGTTAGACACTGAAGAGTTTACTTTTCCATTCTTTTACTTTCCCATTTACTTCTGAAAGAACAAATGTAGGAGTGAGGTTGAGAGAAGGTGTCTAAGACAAAAGTGACACCTATCCATTCCTGGTCTGTGTGCATTTATTTCACACTTAGCAGCACAAAGACGACAGCTAAATGCAGCAACATTATTAATCTGTTCTGCTAAGCCGAGGTAAAGTCTCTTTGTAATGGATGCCTTGGATTTCATTGGCAAACCTAAAGGAATGAACAAGCAAACGCATGGCATCATGACTGCCAGATTGTCCAAGTGCATGAGGCTGAAGCAAGTTCCCTACAGCCACTTACTCTGTGCTTGAAAACAAAGTTCCCTCTACTGGTCCTTTATGTTGTATTACCCCTTCTCCCCCCCATGAAAATAATAAAGGATTATTGGAAAGTAGGGTTGGAAGGGACTTCCTGAGGTTCTCTAGTCCAGACGCCTGGTCATGGCAGGAACACCCCAGACTAAAACATCCCAGCCAAGCGTCTGCTCTTGAAAATTTCCTGGGATCGAGACTCCACGACGTCTCTAGGTAGCCTGTTCCAACATCCTCAGAGTTAGAAAGCTCCTCCTAATCTCCAAACTTAAACTTCCTCTGCTGCAGTTTAAGGCCATTGTTTTTAGGCCACAGAGAAACGTCTATCTCCCTTCATTTGAGCAGCGGTTTTACTTTCACTGACACCAATTTCACAAAAATGTAGCTCCGTAGTAAGTAATAAAATTACTCCTCATTTACACTAATCTTACTTGTGGGGAAATAATTCTTTGAAGTCTGATCCTAGAAAAAAAGTGATTAGGAGGTAGGGAACACAAGACATAAAAAAGGTGGTGTGTTGATAACCTCACCCCAGAGCTGTAATCAAGATAAACGGCATTGAGCTAGATCATCATCACTTCATTTTGCTCTCAAACAGAGCTGGCTGAATAACTTATTGTGAATGCTTTATAGATATTGCTGGTTTTTCAACAAATATTTGAATATTTTCCCATCAGCCAATCAGTCCTGCCCTCCCTAGTCTGAGGCTTTTACAAGCATTTAAAGTCCTCTATTCTAAGATTAAGTAATGAAAGAGCAACACTGAAAGGTGAAATTAATGTGGCGTCTTTTAATATTTTTTATTTAACGTTCCTTACAATAGTGCAAACTCTGTTCTTATGATATACCCACAACTGGTCATTTAGTAGTACGGATTCAGGGAGAATATTACTTATAAACTAAACAAGCAACCCCCAGCCACCCAGTAAATGAGTGCTCTCCAGGCCACAGAAAATTAAGACTGCAACATCTGGGAATAGTTTCTGGGTGCTCCCAGAAAATGGATGTTCCAGACTCTCAATACAGAGCTGATCCCATCTTAAATTTCTTTACCTGGAGCTCCCCTTTCTCCATCTTCAACTCCCTGCCCAAATGTTATGCCTTGAAGGGGCTGAAGAATGAAATGCAGGAAAGGCAAGTTTTTAAAGGTGGTGTTTTAAGACTACTCAAGGAATAGAGCTGCAAGGCTGGCATGTGCCTGAGGAAGTTATGGTGGATACCAAACATCATCTGTGACCAGCACCAATTGGCTACCCCATTCTCCTTCTTCCAAAGGGACACCAGCAATAGGAAGATACACTGAGTGCTACTGATGGCAGCCTGTTGGCTCTGGATTTCCAAGTGGAAATAGAGATTAAGGGGCAGCATTTCAGGAGCAGAAGAAAACCTGACCGTTCTCACAGGAAGTCTCTCACTTTGCAGACTTCAGGAGCAATGCCCCTGGGAAGGTTGCACTGAAAGGTTCAAAACTTTTAATCTACAATGAAGGCAAATGAATCCAGAAAAAGCATGCACAAGAACTGTCTTTCTAAAACCCCATGCACAGACCAGCCTGGAGGTACTGCAGCCGGCTAGCAACAGACCCAGACAGGCAAGGGACGGTGCAGGCCCCAGGCTGGCAGATTTCTCTTGCAAGGCACATATGCACAGATTTCCTGACTGTCAGAGCCAACTTTCTGCAGACATTTAATTTAAAACCCAAAGTAACTTAATACAAAAACCTCTTTGCAAAATAAAAGGAAGAGGAGACACAAGATAGTCTTCTAGCTAAAAGGGGCTGTTAAGTTGCATTTTGTATCATGTGGGAACAATTAGCGAACACCAGCTCCTATTTTCCTTAGCTAAACACAAAGCTCTTCCATTTTAAAAGATCCCCAAGGCTTTCCCTGCCTTTGCTTTTGCTTACCAATCTGAGCAAAGTTACTAACATCCTTACAGACCAGCCTGTACCCTGTAACACCTAGTATCGATTCCTGATTCTCAGAGACCTGTTTAAACAGTTGCATCAGACCCTCCCAGAACAGTCACTATTAACACTTGGTTCAGAGTCAAGAACAGACAGCCAAGGTCAACTGCCTTGCTGATTTACATCTATCCTTCTCATCCCGGACTGCGCCAGTGGGAGATCTGAATGCGGTTCCCAAGGCCACTGTTCCAAGACGGGAGTCATCCGGACTAACGTTACAACCAGCAGCTGCCACGACACATGCAGTGAAAAGTATGATCGTTGGGAAGTCGAATATACTGATGGCTAAGATAAACTACACTGCAGCACTGCAATGTACACCGGGACCGTTGGTGGTACACTGCGTACTCTGACAGCACAGCCAGTGCTCCTGCTTTACCACGCTTCTGATTCCCCAAAGGAGCTGCCCGGAAAGGATACCAACATTGGATGTCTGCAGCCCGTCTAACACTTTTAATGGAGAGAGGGGACCGGCTATTGGAAAATGTCTCAATTTTATAATGTTCTGAAAGTGTCTAATTTCCACTTCACACTTTTCACCGACATCAGGAAGCTTTCTGCTATTGAAAAAAAAAACCCTTGCAATTGTCAACTTTTCTGGCAAAGCTATAAATCAAACTGAAGCATCTCCGGAGGAAAGGGAACAAGAGGAGTTTAACTTTAATTTCCTCAAAAATCTCCAGAGATTTGATTTCCTTTTGTATTATTTGAACTTGATCTTATATTTTCAAGCAACGTTTCCATCTCTCTCTCCTTTTTTAAAACCCCTCATCATTGAAGCTATGCCATATAACTTGAGCAGGACACTATTGTCCAAAGGCACCATCTCACTAAAAGAAAAATATATGACCCATTTGTTTAAACTCTGTTTATATAATACCACCATACCATACTTGGTATTGCTCTGCACTAGCAAAGGGACTGAAACATCTAACGAGGAACAAACTTACAGCAGAAAAGTTACCGAAGTATCTTTCTTACTTTACTTCAAATATGTTTTTATCCAATGTGTTTAAATATTTAGAAACCTTGCAATGAGCTTTAACATAAATTAAAACCTTAGCCCTGCCTTTGCAGCATTCCCCAAAATACCTTTATCATTTGACTTGATGAATTGAAAGTATTTTAAGTAGTGTAAATATTTAAAATTTAGGATGGAGTAATGACAGGGGCCATTTGTAATCCCTGCATCAGAAAATAAAGTAAAGAGCTGACAAGGATTGATTCCCATCCCTCGCAAAAAATTAAGACACCGTCCTAGGTTTTCAAGATCCTCCACACGCAACAACAAAGACAGGCCTACAGGAAAGGGAAATCCAGAAACACAATGTCCACCTCTGTTCCTTAGAAATTGTTGCAGCTGGGGTGGGGGTCAACCAAGAGAATAAAACTGCACCTCAGAATTAAGTACCTTGGCCGCCAATGTAACAGCAACAGTACCAAATCCTTTTACTTTACAATTTTTGCCCAACTTTTTCAGTCGCTTCCCCTCTCCCCACGTATTCCTGACTGCAAAACCTGCAAAGCTAAAAGGACAAGAGTTTGACATCACCTCTGACGAGTACAACGACCATATCATCCACAAAAGGACTATGATCCCCAACCCACAAAGCCATGCTTCCATGCTTATTTTTATGCCTTGCAAGCCTGGGACTATTCATGACGCATGCAGTTCTACAAAGAAAGGACTATGAACAGCTGTAGTTTAAAGGGGCAACAGGGAAGAGACTCTTTTCCAGCTGCTGAATAAATTATTGCTTTGTGGTCTAAGAACACCAGGGAGTTCCCAGACTACAGCATTCCCTCTGGCAATTTCCTGAATGGGGAAGTTGATAAATGTCCCAAGGACGTTCTCTAACCTTTGCCACGGTGAGGTCCCTTCCCCATTAGCAGAACGCAAGTTCCTTCAGCAGTACTCTAACACGGGCTTAAAAAAGTAATTGGCAAATATTCTGGATGGGAACCATTTCACGACTTAAGCTGAGACAGGAACACAGCTCAAAAAAAAAAAAAAAAAAATCACACGAGCACACAAGCACACGAAGTACAAGCAAGACATCTGCCATGCGTCTATTTGCCTTTCTCTTTCCAGGTGACTGGAACAACATATAGGGAGTCTGAAAACATCCTGTACTACCACCAAACAAAACAGACTCAAAGCAAACTAAACCTGCGACTTATTAAATGTACTTTCTCTCTCTGAAAGGAGCCCAAAGAATACCCCCCCCCCAAGTTGATGTTAATTCAGTATTAAGGCACTCAATCAAACAAAGAAAAGTCAGGGGATTCCAAAAGCTAAAGGTTTCTTCCCACAAAGGAAAAGGCATACCTTGAACTTGATGGGAACGTTTATGGAACAAACAGAAACAGCTTAAATATTTTTACTTGGCCAAGAAACAGGAATAGGAAATCTACAAAGCAAGAACATGCAAATATATATTATACACACATAATGCATAGAGTAGTAGTAGTGGTGAGTGCACACATGTATGAGTTTGAAATGTCTCTCATCGTTAGCATGCATGTACGCACCACACGCACACAAATGCTAACAATGAGACCTTGCCTCTCAAGCATGCGTGTACACACACACACACGCAAAATGTATAGAGCAGGGGTGGGCAAAATACAGCTCGCGAGTCGGATGCGGCCCTCCAGGCCACTCTATCCAGCCCACAGGACCCCTAAAAAATTTAGAAAGTTAAATATTTATCTGCTCCCAGCTGCCTGTCACGCGGCCCTCAATGGCTTCCCAAAACTCAGTAAGCGGCCTTCTGCCCCAAATAAACTGCCTGTCCTTGACAGAGAGAGTGAGCCAAGGTCTCTCTCTTAGTTAGCATGTACGTGTACACCATACACAGTTACATTATATACAGTGTGTATACACACACATTTACTATACACTATTGCATTTTATTTTTTATATATATAAAAAAATTCAATAGTGTATGGTATATATATTGTGTGTATACACACACACACTCTACATATAATGTAACAGTGTATAGTATGCATGTGTGTGTGGTGTACACACGCATGCTAACTAAGAGAGAGACCTTGGCTTAAACCGACTTCAACAAGGAATTGGGAAAGGGAGGTTAAAGACACCTTTACGTTTTCCTCCAAACAGATCCCAAAGTATTTCAGCAGTGTTCGTGCTGCTCTAAGTTGTGCCGACTGCCTTGGTTCTGAAGGAACTAGGTATGTTACCACGTGACTACTTTATGTAAGCACCAATCACATGAAACATGGCATACGTCATCCTTTTCTTTGCTATCCCAGACGTGGATTAGTGCAATTTGGCGGGACCAGGGACTGAAAATGTAGTTCATGAACTGATGGTCTGATTCAGCCTCCACTGATAATCAATAGGAACCGTCATCTGGAACTTAGTTGCAGATGCATCTGGTCCTCCCTTTCTTTGCTTGTGAAGAAATAAACAAAGGGCAAATATTCAGTTATTTCAATGGCTTCTGCAGCATCCTGTGGACAGAACCTTGACCTGGAGCCAATAGGTTCACAAGTAGGAAGGTACAAAGATACCAAGAAGCGTGCAAAAGGGCAGTGAACAATTTTAAATTATTTTCTAATATGAATGCTGAGTCCTGTATTTTCAAACACTCATGTTTGTTATTTTAATATTTAGCAAAGCATAAGCTAGTCCTCAAGGCTATTTGTAAGGTGCAATCATTGCATGGAGTCCGGTTACTATACACAGAAAATCAGATTTGTTAGACACCCTATCATAACAGCGACAGTTACAGTACAAGAACCACATGGAAAACATTCCAATGCACAGATACTCTGAAAACCCCCAATTGGACTCCCACAGAGACTTAAGAGCTCTGGTAGGTAGGTGGAGATGCTATAACCACACTCACTGTGACACCCCCGACCCTTAAATCGAGGCGGAAAGGGGATGTAGAATCACTGAGCCAACTCTTGCTAGTGACAGAATCCTCTTGTACAGTTGCACCAGTTTTATGATTTCTCTGTGGTGCTGCAGGAGCCATTTCTGGGCAATCATTCCACACTATTTCAAATGGTGGCAATTTTTAAGATACTCCCACAAAAAAACCAAACCAAACCAAAACAAAACAAAACAAAAAAAGCTTTTCCATTTTTCAGGGGGAAATACCAAAAATCTCCTCCAAATCCAAAAGGCGGAGAGTCAACTTTTCCAAAATAGTTTCTGGCTCAATCCAAAGATCAAAAATTTCAGCCGCAAAAGTTAATCCTTTAGAAAGCGACAAGCATGGCAAATCAACCTACTGGTACTCAAAGTCTTGCAACCAATCAGCTATTAATGTACTGTAGATAAAAGGAGAACTTGGTTCACAGCTCGTCCCAAATGTCTTCCCCGCCTCATTGCTATAGAGACCACCAACATGAAAAGCAAAGCCAAGGACACATCTACCCACCTCTGCCAGAATTTGAATCAGAAGTCATTCTATGGGAACCAGATCATAGACCAGCTCAGAAACCACTTGCTTGCTGCTTTTTTTTTTTTTTTTTTTTTGTATTCACCTCGCCGTGATTTCACACAGAGCAAAGAACAAGCATGGTCCCATCATGCTGTTTTTTTCTCGTTTAACTCCATCAATATCTGATCTTTCTTTGGAGACATTTTACTACTGAAATAATGTGCCACCCAAACCAAACTAATGACTGCGCGTGTTTTCCTTCCTTCTAAAAATATTTTAATGCACAAAAGCATGTCCATGCCTAAAGCCCTGATTCAAGTTCCAGTGATGTCAAAAGACTATTTGCCACTAATTTAGACAAGTGATGGAGCTATCTTGGACTTTTGTAAGATGAATCTCATTTATTCATTGGATTGTATTACTTAAATCAGATTTACCCACAAGGAACTAAATAAAAGCTGAACTGTATTTTAGCTATAGCCATCACTACCACCATCCCATCTAAAAATCCTTTGCATTCATCCCTAGTCTTTATGTGCCACGAAGCAAAGTGTGCATGTACGCACATGTACATGGGCACCGAGTCATCTCTGGGAAAAGACATGGGTTTGAGAGCTGATTAGAAAAACACTGATGGGAACCAACAGGAAATCAGATTTTGTTTGACATTTTTAAGTTTTATTGAACAACAATTAAAGTTAAGGGAATTGATGACTTTAGAAATACTAGCTGGGTAATTACAGCAAATTCCAGGTTAGCCCAGGCAGCCAATATTTCTTCCAAAGACGATTGTGCTTTTTATGTAAGCAGCTGGAGCTGTCAGGGGGTACCAGCGCTCTTCCAAACTATCAGGCCACAGCTAACAGAGTTTATACAATATGTCTGCACAGTATTTTGTCTATGACTCAGGAGAGTGCCTAGAGATTGAATTCCAATGTCTTCTATTGTAATTGGCATCATTAAAGGTAGTATTAGAAAATGCTCCAATAAAATGCAATAAAGAGGAAGAAACAAAACAAAAAACCACCAGTTTTGTTCTTTATTTGTTTCCTTTTTCTCTGGTAGGGAAGGAAGAATGCACAAAGTAGAAGGAAAAACTGGCAACTCCATGTCAAAATGCACATGAGCTGGCAAATACTAGGTTGATTAAGGCAGGAAAGACAGATTAGGAAACTGATGAGAAAATAATTTATAGATTTCATAGACATTTGGGCTGGAAGAGATCTTGTAAGATCATCAGGTCCAGCCTCTTGCCCAAGAGGCAGAAAGACAGCTAGAGTCAAATGATCCTAGCAAGACAGCCATCCAAATGTTTCTTGAAAGTGTCCAGAGTAGGTGCTCGCACCACATCTGGGGGGAGTCTATTCCAGGCCTTGGTGGCTCGGACAGTAAAGAAGATTTTTCCTTATGTCCAGCCTAAAACGGTCTTGCAGTAGTTTGTGACCATTGGTCCTTGTCTTCCCTTGGGGCGCTTCGGTGAACAAGTGTTCCCCCAGATCCTGATGCCCACCCCGATGTACTTATAGGCTGCCACCAAGTCACTCCTGAGACTATGCTTCTCCAGGCTAGGCTCAGGGGTGACTTGGTGGTAACCTGTAAGTATTCATTGTATTCATTGTATTCTTTGTATTCGCTGTATTACTTAAATCAAAATAATCATGCACAAAGCTTCTATTTCATTTTCCCCTCTAAAACACAGAAAAGAGGATGCTAGGAGCTAGTAACTGTGACACTCAAAAATCAGACACAAAACTGTGCAGTACCCCACCATTCCTATTTCAAAAAAGGCAATTTTCCTCCCAGAGTTAAGATATCAAAGCCAAGCTATATTATGAAGCCACTTTGGCTGCCTCCTGCTTTCCATCCATCCTGCCAGGAAACTGTTTAAGCTCCCAAAAAGTGCCATTATGGTGATAGACAACATTCCCAGACTGCCACCTTGCCATTTGGTGGAGCACTTACTAATTTTAGACAAGGGAGGACAGCACTCAGACAATTAGCCAAGAGGCACTGCCAGCACTTGCTTCCACCCATCTGAAGGCAACAAACAAACAAACCAGCTAAACACCCCTGTCCATAGAAACAAATATGCAAAGGCTTTAAGCAAACTCCACAACCAGCAGCATTCAGCACAGACAAAGAGAAAAAAAAAAGTGGCTGCGTCTTTTCAGGACCAAATATAGAGTCGGCCGGGGAAGTGTGCACTTTTACACTTTTCCTTTTGTGAGGAAGATACAAATGTTCATTTAGCTGGAAAAAACCAAACAAACCACTTAACCAACATATCAGTGTGTGAAGTTTGCTGAAGAAGAGATCTGGTGATTTTAAACGCAGGGAGAGGGGGGCTGACTAGCGAGAACATCTGAAAAAGAATATATAAAAGTAGGTGCCTGTAACCTCTCAGCCTGTGTCACAGTGATAGCAAATCTCAAGAGACAATCAATGCAGTACAGTGCCTGATAACCATTTCCCACCTGCTCCTCTCTCCCCTTCAAAAAATCCCCAAAACTGCCCCGCCATAAACCTATCTGTCCTGGGGGTGCATTTACAGGAGAGAGTACTTTCATGGATTCAAGACAAGGAAACAGCACAAAGGAGCGAGAGTTAAAAAGACAAGCCCCTACCTTCAACAACACAACGTCTACCGTCCTGCCCACCTTGGAAATATCACACAGGCTGTACCGTCTCTTGTGTCGCTCATACATCTTGTCCAGAAAAAATATTGAGGCAAAACGTGAGGAGCAGAGCCCACCATTAACTCCAGGATCAAGTTGTCAAGGCGCACGCTCCAAATCTCTCACGTATGTGCTCAGAGAAGTCCCCGCGTCTCCGAATCGCAACAGCCTGGCCAATTCTCGTAACAGGAAAAAGAAAATCCCGAGCTGCAACTGGTTGATAAAGTCCTCTTGGAACGCGGGCTTGCTTAGGCAGACAATGCAGGCATTTATAGTCAAAGCCGATCTTTTTAGAGACAGTATTTTATATATGATTTTTTTTTTAAAAAGAAAAGCACTAAGAATGTCACCAGAATGACCACTGCATTTGAATAATAAAAAGTTTTCCAGCCAATTTTAATAGCAGAAAAAAACATACAAAAGTAAAGTTCTTGAAAGGAGAGAGAGAGAACAAAAGCCAGCTGTTTGCAACTGGAACCCAGTAACACACCGAGAGATGAAACTCTCAGGGCTAGTCTCCACCGCAATCTGTCTAACCCAAAGAAAGGAGTGCAAGTACAAAATCCAAAGACAACAATTGCCCCTGATAAGCTGCTGCTTTCACTGTTCGAAGGTGTAAAAGAAAACAAAGCCACTTTCCCTCCTTTCAAGTCAGTCCACAGTTCCCCAGGCGGGAGGTATCGTTTTTTGAATAAGTCTGAATTTCTAATAACAGGGTAAAGGGGGAGAAAAAAATAAAACAAAGCCACTCCCTCCTGATTTGGACTGAGACGTCATTACTTGCCTTTTTAGAGCTGCACCAGCGTTCTTTGAGCCTTGAAACCTTAATTGCAGTTGTGGGAACATGATTCATCTCTTTACAGGGGGTGATGGCAGGGTGGGTGGGGAACACCGGCTTCCTTCTCCCCCCCACCCCGGTTCCTTACAGCTCGAGCTGCCGCCTCTCTGCAGGTTTAGTTAGTCCACAGAGATGAAGGGTAAAGGTGCGTGCATTTTTAAGAAAGGAGCCAGGAGAAAAAAAAAACAACCCTTCTCCTCTCCCCCACCCCAGGTAAAGCCAGAGAGACGGCTTTGGACTCAGAGCTTCCCCAAAGCAGGAATGGAAACTTATGATTTAATGTGTGAAAAACGGAAACCAGCCATTTTCAGCGCTCTCTCTGCCGGCACGGCACAAAGGGAGAAGCAAGCAGCTTCAGTGGCTTGTTAAAAATAAGTTTAAAAAAAACAAACAAACCCCAAAACATACTATTCTCTCTTATTTGCTGCTCTCGCAAAGGCAGCGTCTTTTAAACAAAGTTTGTGCATCCGTAGCCGAGTCTCTCTCCCCCTCTCAATGGCTCATTCACATCAGCTGGGCCCTGAATGCATGCTGCCACACAGTTTCCTGTTTTCAGATTGATTCAGCCCCTTCGCAGCCCCCTTTGGCTTCCACCCCACCCTGACCTCTCATGGGATGCAATCTTTCCATGCTTTCCTGGCTTTAGATATTTGCTCACTCTGGGCTTAAAAAAGAAAGAAACAGGGGCAGGAAGAAAAAGGAGAGCAGAAGGGGGGGCAGAGATAATGTTTCTTTTTTCCCACATTGGTTCAACATACACTGCAGCTTGCAGCTGTTGCTAGACAGGAAGATGGGAATTAAGGGAGTTCTTCAGCCCGGTCACAAAGGA
Source organism: Crocodylus siamensis (assembly GCF_052110815.1). Lineage (NCBI taxonomy): Eukaryota > Metazoa > Chordata > Crocodylia > Crocodylidae > Crocodylus > Crocodylus siamensis. The sequence goes on along the minus strand of NC_143409.1, from coordinate 12,634,918 downwards.
AGGAATACGGATTTTGTGTAATGGCAATGTCAAATCCACTGCCGTTCTGTTCAACGCACAGGGAGGAGGCATGTCCCCAACACACGGATTCACTCCGCTAACGAGGACAGCTAGAGATTGCCCAGGCTTTCCACGCAGCCCCGCAGGAAGCAGCTTAGTGGTCTGAGTCTCCTTACTTGTATAAGACTTCTCTCAACCGCAAACTCAAAACCCTGGCAGATTACTCAACCCTGCATCCTTCCGAAATAGATAAAAATTGAGCTTCATGCGAATCTCATGCAAGAGGGCTCTTTAAAACACAGAGGTCTTGCCTGCTGTCTGTGAGGAGGATTTTAAGAAAGCTCTGCTCCCTCGCCGTAGGGGCTCCAGCCCTTCTCTGCAGTACCTCTAGTCTGCTAGGGCTTGGTCGTCTGCCTAGTTCTGCCCCAGAAGTGCCTGCCTTGTGTTGGGGTATACACTGATTCTCAGAGGCACTTGGTTTGTAAAATATTTCTGGGTGAGAGAGTTTATCACAAGGTAAATCACCAGTTTGGTCCGTCTTGCATGGCTCAACCCCACTTAATAGGAGCTGCGCATCCCACGGTGATCAAGTCACCCTCTGCAAAGAGTTCAACTCACCAAGCAAGCATAGAGGTCTGGCATCCTTATCTGGGGCTGCCACTAAGTAAGCAGCCCACTGCTAGGAGATGCAAGGGGCTGGGTATGGTTGGAAAATGTTCAGCTCCTACCTTATTTGCTTGCAGCAATTCCACTCTTCCCCCTCTCACCACATCTCCACAACACAACCAGGTTCTCAAACCTGAATCTCTCCCGCAGCACTATCCACTGGCCTAAAAGATCTAGCTTCTGCTTTCAGTATGAGAACATATGCCAGTGACACCACAGGAACTGGGGGACTTTCTGAAGCCACCAGTTTTCATGCAGTGATGAATCCCACTAATCACGTGCTCATTGAGATGAGAAATCACAAAAGTCCAAGAGAGCACATCACATTAGTCAAGCACTCCACATATGGCAAAAGGTGCCGTCAAATCTGGAGGTGCACTGATATATTGGTGCTATATCAGATCGGCACTGATTAAAGGAAAATTAACGTTATCAGTTACTGGCTTTCTTTGGCCGATGTAGCTGATAACGTACCGATAAATATAATATGCCTTCCGACCATGGCCCCTGGATGCTGTGTGCATGCATCAGTCAGGAGTGCAGCTGGGCAGTGCGGAGAGCAGTGTCTTGCAGGTAAGTCAGTGGAGGGGAAGGGGCACAGGGGAGGGAAGGGGTGTGGAGGGGTGGGCAGATCAAGGCCCCCCACAGTGAGGGGGGCAGTGGAGCAGGGCCTGGGGCAGAGGGGTGGAATGGAACCCCAAGGCTGGGATGGGGAATGGGCTGGAGCTGCGGGAAGCTCAGCCAGGAGATCAATAACCCAATGCTTAAAAATGGTAGTGGGGTCGCTTGAACTAAAGCTCCTGGAATAAGCTTTACTTCAAGCACTGCTGCCACCACTTTTAAGTGCCAGGACATTTAACCAGAGCAGAGCTGAGCAGGGTAAGGGAGGAGGCGGGATGCCTGCTGTGGGCTTGTCGCCCTGATCCATTTCCCCCGGGAGCCACGTGCTGGCCACGTCTCCTGCTCGTCTAGCTGCAGGAGGCACAGCTCACTGCTGCCAGATGGGCAGGGGATGCAGCTTGGCCAGCATGTGGCTCCTAGGGCAAAAGCAGTGGAGAGAAGAGCCCTGAGCCTACAGCAGGTAGCCCACCTCTGCCCTCACCCCGCTTGGCTCTGCTCTGGTTAAAAGCATCCTAACACTTAAAAATTGTGGTGGCAGTGCTTGAACTAAAGCTCATTTGATGAGCTTTAGTTCAAGAGCCCCTGCTGCCATTTTTAAGCACTGGGACACTGATCCTCTAGATGAACTGCCTATGGCTCCATCCTGTTCCCACCCTGAGGTCCCATTCACAGATCTGCCTGAGCCCCACAGCCTCCCTCACTGTGGGGGCCTTGATCTGCCCCCGCCCCTTCCTCTCCAAAGACTTACCTGCCGGACGCTGCTCCCCACACTGCCCGGCTGCATTCCTGTAAATCGGTCGATATGCCTGGTGAGTAACTGGCTATCGGTATCAGCCAAGAAAATCTTTATTGATTATCCAATAAAAGATAAATCACCTGCAAAAATGGTTTCCGCTTCAACATTTCCTGGACCATCATGGCTACAACATCACTCTAACACTACCAAGAAGTAAGGGTGCTTTTTAAGCCAGGGGAGAAATCTAGACTAGGACATACAGTATATCCTGCACCAGCTTGAAGGAAAAAACAAGAACAGGAAAAAGAACAAGATATAAACCCACTGGCCATGCTCTCAGGTGCTGGCAGCGATTCTCATGAGGAGGGTGGTTAAGCATTACAACAGGCCACCCAGAGGAACTGTGGGATCTCCATCCTTGTTTTCAAGAGCTGGTTAGATAGATGCTTGACTGGGATGGTTTAGACAGGGGCAATCTTGCCTTGATGAGGGGGCTGGACTAACCCCTTGAACTAACCCCTGGAACACCCCCACCCCCACATGCAGCTGCAATCCCCGTGCATCTCGTTTTTCTCTACTCCCAGACTAACGTTGGCACCAAACATAGACCTGCCATGGGCACCCCCTATTTAGGGAACTGTCGCTCTCCTCCCACATTATCTCCTGCATCATTCAGACATCCCACCCCCACTTTTACACACACATGGGAAAAAGGGAAGGAAGAAAACAAGTTCCTGTCTGGTCCAACAGAGCAGTGGCATTGAGTCTGTACTTATTTGGTGTCCTAGGGGAATTCATTTTACACACAGCCGAGCAGTTCCCTGACAGCATAAACTTAAATATACAGATACGGGCAGCGCACCCCGTTTGCCTCCTTGCGAAGACAACTCTACAGGCCTATCCGTGGAAGAGAGAGGGGGAGAGAAAGAAAAAAAAAAAAAAGTAAATAAAATCCTGTTCTTTCTCTGTTCTCCTTTCATAAGAGTTGCTACAAAATGGAGAGGAGACGCAGTCCTCAGCAGCTTCATCCACTGGCTGCTGATATGACAATTCTGGGCTCTTTATTGAAAACATCTGGAAATGCTGAACAATACCATGCAGAGAGGAGTTTGAAATGAACCATTTGGTTCATAGCCAAACCAAAGGCCAGTGCTGCAGACGTCAAGTACCAAAAAAAAAAAAAGAAAAGAAAAAAGGAAAAAAAAAAAATCATGTTCGACTGCATCATATGATCTCTAACACTTCCAGGTAAACTTCTCCCCCTCCCACCCACCTGCAAACCTCTTCATGACAAGGACATGATGGCTAGTCTGAAACAGACAGCATTATTGTTATCTGTTTCAAATTACATTTGCCATAGAGTTATGAAACACAAAATGATGCAATCTACAGAAATACTGCAGCGTATTAACATTTTAAGCTGTGGCTCTGATATGAATTAATGGAGTGGTGCATAAAAGACTTGAAAAGACCCATTTTCTTCTAATCAAATCAAAACCCACTTTTGGTCACTACACGCACAAATTATTTAATTCATCGGGCAGACACAGGGGAAAAAAAAAAAAAAAGATGTGCATTTTAAACTGCTTTTAAAGAAGATAACCTTATTTAAAAAGTGCGGTTGCTATTTCTGCTTTACGTTTCTGGCACTGAACATGAAAGAGGAGACCAAACAAAACAGTTTCCCCTAAAACTAAATAAGGAAAAGAAAATCTACACCAAACCACTGCAGAACTAGTAAGTGATCTGCATCCAGCGCGGCCTGACATTCACGGTTGTTATACCCAGAGAGCGGCCAGGCATGGAGGCTAGAGAAGACACTTTGGGGGCCAGGCATTTGAAGAGGACTAGGCAGTCTCTCCACATCAGAGAGCCCGCTCAGCATGGACAAGGCAGTTTGTTCAAGGACGTCGCATCTTGCCTAACGTACTGCTCCTCTGCGTGCTGTGATTATAGCCAGAGAGGGGCTTTCGAATTGATCCCCTTCCGCCTTCTCGTCGCTGGGATGTCAGACAGTCTGCACAGCGGCGTGGCGTGTTTGCTCTCCTGCTGCCTCCTGGAGAAGGTATGGAGCCGGGAGAGCGAACAAGCTTGTACGCCACCTTGTGGCATCACATTATTCCACCAATTAAACGCACGTCCCGATAAACCAGAGGAGCTGAGTAAACGCTGAGGCATATCTGCAAGAACCGAAGTAATTAACTTGGACAGGCAGCACTTTCAAGTCCCCCGTCAGGCAGAGCACAGAAAGTCGCAATGAGAAAGACTAAGGAGCAGCGGGTTCTCCCTCCCTCCCTGTCTTTCCATCGCAGGAAACTGGCAGCATGGCAAACCTCGGGATGGCTCTTTAGGAAAGAGCAATTCAGGACACAACTCCCGAGATCCTGTCCTGTCCATCTGCCCTGAAGGAAAGTGCTTTCCTGGCCCCACGTTTCATAGATTCACAGATGTTAGGGCAGGGGTGGGCAAAATGCAGCCCGCCAGACCATTGTAGCTGGCCCACAGGGCCCCTAGAAAATTTAGAAAACTAATATTCATCTGCCCCAGCTGCCTGTCACGCAGCCCTCGATGGCTTGCCAAAACTCAGTAAGCGGGCCTCCACCCGAAACAATTGCCCGCCCCGTGTGTCAGGGGCTGGAAGGGACCTTACAAGATCTTCAGGTCCGGCCCCCTGCAATAGGGCAGGAAAGACCGCTGGGGTCAGATGACCACAGCAAGGTAGATGGCAAGATGCGTTTTGCCCAAATTCATTTGACTGAATCTGCTGCTCTGAAGATGCAAAGAACAAAGCCTGATCCTGCAGCCTCTTACTAACCGGGAGCAGTCCCTGTTTGTGCAAGCAAACTTTGCTTAAATCCTTGAGATGCTCATTTGAGGGCTTCAGAACAACACCCGTCTCCTCACGATTAGGCTCTCACATAACATTCTGGCATAATATCACTGGACTGCATTTGCAAAGTCAGACACAACACTTCGAGCATCATGCAGGCAGAATTGTGTCCAAGCTCATAACAAACTCATAACTGTATATTAAACAAGTCTGGAATAGTGACAGGACTTAGAGAGGAATGAAACGCTGTCCAACAAATGGAAACATGGACTGCATATTTTTAAAAGAATAAAAAAGAATAAATAACAACTCAACTATTCTCCACTTTCTCGTTCCTAAGAGGAAAAAGTAATAAAAAAAGAACAAATATCTACTCTCTACTTTCTCTGTCCTGCTACAGCTTGCATTTTTAATTTCTCATGGACTGCAGTGTCATCGCGAGACCCTCAGGTGGATTTTCAGCCAACTTCGCTTTGTGTGAAATATTACCCTGTTATTCTGTTATGCACCACCCTCCCCAGTCTCCATTCAATCTCATCTATCACTGTAGTGACTGCAAGCCTTATTTGGTTATTTCCACTATTTCTTCCATTGAAAGGGGGTCTGTTTTCTGAAGTATGGAAACAAAGTACCATATTTACTTTCATACAACATGCTGCGTAATAATAATTTGAAATGCAGAAGGAAGAAATGTTGTCCAGAGTTATGGCTGCATAAAGTAGGGACAGAACCTGAATCTTAACTTGAGTCACCTTCCCTTTCCTGCATCACTAAAGCTGAAGCGCTGGCTGTCTCTCCATACTGGTCTCTATTCCCCAAAATGTGTACAGATGAGCTAGCGGAGAGGCAGAAGTCACTGTCAACTGATACAGGCCAGTGATGCACTGGGGCAAAGGAGGAACCAGAGAGAGAATTATTTTGACTCCTAGTGACCTAAACTGTCCCCTGTTCCTCCCAGCCTGCTGCTTAGATAGGTTTAGTACAAACTGAGCTTGCTCAGACAAATTATAAGCTGTCATTCTAGCTGTGTACCATTAACAGGCACAAAAGGTAAAGTGGCTAACTGCTCCCACTGGCAGTGCTCCGCATAACAGGGCCCCTGCCATACCTGATATAACACTCCTAGCTGACTAACAAAGAATGAGAAGTCACCTTTGCTAACACCTCCTGCAGTCAAATGAATACTTATGCCAGATACTGGGAAATAAACTGAACTGTTTATAAAATGATCTGTTGAACAGGAGAACTTGAACTTGCTGCTGCACCCCTTATGTCAAAAACATGGCAAGAAGCAGAAAGGGATTGAATTTTTACGCACAACATGTCCATTTAGCTATAACAGATAATGGTAACATCAGTATTAAACCTCCCATTTAAGGCATCCAGTTTAAAATGTGGGATGGTACCTCATGTGTGGTGTTAACCCACATCTGCCTAATGAGACATTTCTGGACTCTCTCTCTGAAGCATTTGTTGGATGGGCCACTCTTAGAGATGACACAGTGGACCAGTAACTCGACATGGCAATTCCCATGTTCTACACAATTACTTTAAGGGTATGTAGGCTTCCTTGAAGCGCGAGACATCTAGCTAATAAGGGAGACAGGGCAACAGGTTACGTGGCTGACCACTTCCAACCAAAACCATATACAAAGTCAATAAGGAAAAAGATGCAACATCAAATGCCATATTCTGGAGCATAAAATTATTCATATTTCACCGTTCTTCTGAGCCTTTACATTCAAAGCACTTTAGTCAAACTGAATAACAGACACAGGTCATTCAAGTGCATAAGTCGGGGCAGAAAATGATTCAGCTTCCTATTGACTGATTCTTATTCCTCCCCTCTTTAAGTCTCCAGGATTCACAAACTTTGGCCTGGGCTTGATAGGCCCCACAATCCAATTTGTGGACCCTGCTGGGCGCTCCATCAAAAAGAAAAAAAACACCCTGCTCTTTCATCAAACAGCTTTAAAGTCTGTAAGGGGAAGCGGTGGGAAAGCAGAACTTTGCTGTACAAAGGCATCTGCCATCTGACTGTATTTCCACGTCAATTTTTTGCTTGGCTGCTAACGAAGAAGGCAGTGAAGAGAAGACACTGTGTTATTTGTTTGGTCCTTCCAACAAAATGAGGGTTTGCTTTGGGTTTGAGACTCCACTGGTAATTGGAACGATCTGTGACTGCAAGTATCTACGTTCCTTTCACCCTTATAAGCAAAGAGAGAATAATAGTTATGATTCCAATTAGACATCGTACGGACATGCACACGAAACTGGCGTTGTCAGGTCTTCATTGTGATCCACAATTACTTGCAACAAAATAGATTAGGAAATTAGGAACGAGAATTAAACTTCGATGAGCAGAGGAGAGCGTTCAGCCATAACTCGCCCTGCCTCTGAGTTCCATTTCAAAACCAAATGTCTAAAACTGATTTCCACATTTATTTACCTATCAAATCCTCCATAAGGACAGCCTTGCTCAATACTACTTACAATGAAAAGCCCAATTTAAAATAACGTTCACCCTGAAGGTGAAAAAGACACTTCAGAAATACCTACATTTATAGCACCTGCAGCTGAAACCACAGCCCCTCAAGATACTAGAAGTGTGTATTTTCTGATGTGGATATAAAACCATAGAAAATTAGGGTTGGAAGGGGCCTCTGGAGGTCATCTAGTCCAATCCCCTGCTCAGAGCAGGACCATCCCCAACTAGATAATCCCAGCCAAAGCTCTATTCAGCTGGGTCTTAAAAACCTCCAAGGACAGAGTTTCCACCACCTCTCTCAGTAACTTGTTCCAGTGCTTTACTACCCTCCTAGTGAGATGGTTTTTCCTAATACCTAACCTACGCTTCCCTTGCTGCAACTCGAGACCATTGCTCCTTCTTCAGTCATCTGCCACCACTGAGAACAGTCCAGCTCCGTCCTCTTTGGAACCTCCCTGCAGGGGGTTGAAGGTCACTATTAAATCCCCCCTCACTCTTCTCATCTCCAAACTAAATAAGCCCAGATCCCGCAGCCTCTCCTCATTAAGTCATACGCCCCAGCCCCTCGTTGCTGGACTCTCTCCAATTTGTTCACATCCTTTCTGTAGCGGGGGGCCCAAAACTGGACACAGGACTACAGATGTGCCCACACCAGTGCTGAATAGAATGGAATAATCACTTCCCTCGACTTACAGGCAACACACCTACCAATGCAGCCCAGTATGCCGTTTTGGCAACAAGGGCACACTGCTGGCTCATATTCAGCTTATTGTCCACTGTAACCCCCAGGCCCTTTTCTGCACAGCAGCTACCCAGCCAGTCAGCCCCCAGCCTGTGCCGGTGGCATGGGATTGCTCTGTCCTAAGTGCAGGACTTTGCACATGTCCTTATTGAACCTCATGAGATTTCTTCTGGCCCAATCTTCCAAAGGGTCTAAGTCACTCTGAATCCTAGCTCTACCCTGCACCATATCTACTACTCCCTCCAACTTGGTGCCATCTGCAAACTTGCTGAGGGTGCACTCTATGCCATCTCCCAGGTCGTTGATGAAGACATTGAACAAAACTGGCCCCAGACTAACCCCTGGGGCACTCCACTTGAGATCAGCTGCCAACTGGACATCAAGTCATTGATTACTACCCTCTGAGGCCAATGCTCCAGGCAGTTTTCCATCCACCTTACAGGCCATTCATCCAGCCCCTACTTCTTTAGCTTGCCTGTTAGAATGTCGTGGGGGATTGTATCGAAAGCCTTCATAAAATCAAGGTGCACCACATTCACCAGTCTCCCCGCATCCACAGAGCCACTCACCTCATCATCATAGAAGGCAATCAGGTCGGTCACTATGTTTGCCCTTTTCCAATCATCCCGGACCTCTCCTGATTGCCTTGAGTTTTGTTACATGATGGCCCGCAGCTTTGCAATCACTTCAGCCCACTCCCTCAGCATCCTAGGGTGTAACCCATCTGGCCCCATGGATTTCTATATGTCCAGCTTTTTTTTTTTTTTTTAATAGTCCCTAACTTGTTCTTTCACCACTGTTGGCTGCTCACCCCCTCCCCAGACCGTGGTGCCCGGTGCAGTAGCCTTGGAGCTGACCTTGCCTATGAAGACTGAGGTGAAAAGGGCATTGAGTACATGATGCAATTCCAACAAATTCCACTTACTGGATTAAGAAACGAATGGCAAAAAATGACCCATACAGTTTTCAAACTCTTGGTAGTTTGGGGGTAGTAGAGTCTAAAACTGGGCTACCTCATCCTCCATTCAAATTCCTGGTATCACTCGACAGCTTACTCTCGAGTAAAAGAGGAAGATCTCATGTTTTCTTACCAACAATTCCCAAGAAGAAGATTAAAAGAGGAAGAAGGGAGAGGTGGAGAAAAGATTTCCGAAAACAAGAAACATTCACAAGAGTGAAAAGCAGGAAACCTACAGATAACCAGAAGGCTGATTCCAGTAAAATGAACGTTAACTACAATAAAGGGGAGTTGGGCAGAGAAAGGATAAGAGATTATTTGGTAAAGCAAGACAGAAATTTCTTCTAGTTATAGAACGGTTAATGCATCTGCAACCAACCTCTTCCACTCAAAGTTAGGGTAGCCATCTAGCCCTTTTGGCTATTATGCAGCCCTAATATCTGATGTTTTTGAAGTCAAGCTTAAAAGAAAAAAAAAGAAAGAAAAAACTACTTCAAAACATGCAAAAATTAATGAATCCCATATGTGGGACACTGTCATTATTCCATGTTTATAACAGGATCAAGTTTTCTTAAAGGGGCTTATTTAATGCAGACGCATAAGAAAAAAAATGCACTGCAAAAAGATCCAAATGCTATTGAAATGAAAACATTTTTCTTTGTTAACCAAAGCAGTCAGTAATAGCAGAGAAGACACAACTCAAGCTGGAGCAAAAAAAAAAAAAAAAGAAGAAGTTTCAAGAAATACAATATATTGTGGTGTACTTCTGTTTACAGCTTCATTGACAGCTTGTAAAGATTTGCTTAGCTGCAAAACCTCTTTTCAGAGAATTTAAAATGTATATGTATGGAAAACCCTTTCAACTCTCCTTTCCTCTCACAGTATTCAGCCTGGGACAACTTAAACATTACAGTCTAACAGGAACATCTGCCTGGACGGTGCAATGAGTTAGGCTTCTTCAAAAGCTACTGCCATTTTATGCTGTCTTGGCTCAGTCAGCTTCAGAGACTGGAAAGAAATGTTAGTTAGTTCAGCTCCTCTCCTTGAGACAACCACTCAGTGCGTCAAGGAAAAGGCAGAAGACTCCCAATGTAACAGCAGAAAGGTTGCTGGCACCCTTTAGCTGGGCAGCATCTTCCCCCTTCTGAGTTCTTGGCCATTGGCACAAGAGATAAATGGGGCAAATACAGATCCCAGGGTGTGCAACAAACACAGCCAGGCTCATACACCTCAACGCCGACTTGCAGAACTTCACTTCCCCTGTATCCTCCTCCCAGCTCAGGCAATAAACCTCAGGCCTGTCCTGCCGCACCCCCTGCTGTTAATAGTCCTGGGATCCCAGACATCTGCTGATGTATTCTCCATAAAAGGGGATACACGATACATTTAAAGACAGACCTGCCAAAGGTATCTAGCTCGCCAGGCAACACTACTTACCAGTTGGGAACTAGCTGTTACTCATCGTAAGAACCCACAGTCATATTCGTGCTTTTCTCAGGAGACTAAAGATTAGCTGGAAAGCATTTTAAACTAAACCAAATAGGCCCATTTTCAAAGACAGGCTTAACTAGGCCAGTTGGTGGAACAGCATTTTTGTATGTTAGCCCTTTTCTCCTAACAGAGAAGAAAGCCAAACGATTTCAGAGAGCTCTGGCACAGTCTTGATTGCAGGTATTTTAAAAGACCCTTCCACCGTACTCTTATGAATTGTAGATAATGCTCAGAGAACATTAAATTTGTCTTGCATTCCTCTAGCCTGAGTGCAGCTGACTGCTTTTCACTCTGATGTGCTGCTATCACACGTTACTAAGGTCTGCCTGGCTATTTGTTTAATTTCTGCCATACCTTCCTGAAAGAACAGTAACCACTAATAAAGCTAGCACACTTATCTGATGTCGGGAGAGCCCTGTTCTTAAACAGAGGAGAGGTTTGTGTGCAGCGCAAAGAATTAGAAGAGCCACTCAACTAAGATGCAAGATAGGCGCCTGGAGCTCAATAAGGACTCCAAGGACAGGGAGGAAGGGCCAGACTGGATAAACCCAAAAGCAAAGTAACTGGGGGGTATAGATGAAGGCTGGGTAAGGGGAAGGAGAGGGAAGAGCGCTCTCCAAGTACTAGGTTCCCTCAAGCCCCACGATTATCTAGATTTACAGCAAAGAGAGAAAGAAATAGAAAAGCAAAGCATCAATGGTGGGATCTAGATATCTTTGACAGCATTTATAAACTACAAAACAAAACTAGTGACTCCCCCCAACCCAGGAAACAAGTTCCTAGCAGGACTGACATGCACAACAGAAACTTTGCCAACAACATCATGCCACCACCAAAAAACTGAGTCCTTACACACCCTTTTCCCTTGAAGGCCTGGATGGAGAAACAGGACTGCAGAGTACCCTGGGGCCTATTTCAGACCTGGGGACCAGCAGGACAGTAAAGCAGTGAAATCCCAAATTAAGGCACTGCTCATAATAGGGGGAGATCTAGCTGGACCACTTCCACTGCTCACTGCAGCAGTGGCTTGGCACAGGGAAAGAAGCACATCCCAAGCCATCTCAGGTTTTGCTCAGTTACACCGACACAGTCAAGTCCAGCGAGGACACGCTTTTTTAGCAGGCGTGCCAGAAATTAACCCAGACCCCATCTGGAGTGCACTCAGATGCTCTGCTTCCTGTCTGCTCTGCCACATGCCATACACAAAAGCTGCCCATGCCACAAGTTAGCCACCCCAGCCTTAAACTGTACGCACCTCCCACTGAGCAGCAAATGGAGCTTGCAAAGCACTGGGGCTGTGCCACTGCCAACACGCATCATCGAATAATCAGGCTGCAGCAGTCTAGGCTCCAGTTTCAGCACTGCTCCAAATTTCCTACTGTGTCCCCTCCTGTGCATTACCACAGGGATCAAAGGATCCAAGCTTTTGCAGTGAACATCTCCAACTTGGGACTCATATTTCTACTGTGCCATTCAATCCTCTCAGCTGCCTCAAGGTGGACTCCCAACTACCACTCCTTTCACCCCTTCGAGCCCAACCATAACCCACCCCATAAAATCCTAATCCCATTCAACTGCCTGGTTCCCACACACTACAAGCCGTTTCTTGTGTTCTGCACATCCCCAAAGCAACAGCACTCTCAGCTCACCATTAGCAAGTCTCTCAACCTCTTATCCAGAGAAAAGCACCAACCCAATTCAAGCCACCTCCCTGTCACTGATGATGCACAGTGGGTTTGATTCCTAATTAACAGAAGAGTCCAATATCTTTTTCATCTTAATCTCATGGGACTCTTACTCCCCAGTAATACAAATATATCTACTTGTGATGAATGTAAGGGTGTTTTCTATTAAGCAAGTCCCCACTGGGGAAGGTGGTGGTCCATCCCTATTCACCTGTGGTACAATGAACCACTCTGTTTGGGTGCACCCGTGCAAGAAATGGAAGGGGGGAAAAAAAAATCACAAAACAACTAGGAAAGATCAAGTGCCAAATCTCAGGGGAAGAGATCTGCTCTTCTCCTTTTGAGCAGGCAAGTGCTTCTTCCTTTTGCGGACATATGCAGTGAAAAGCATCAAAAGGGAAGGAAAGGAAAAACATGGGTGGAGAAGAACAACTGAGAAACAGTTAACTGTAATGGCAACAGACCTCAGCTGGCCATAGTCCTCAGCGTTTTAGTGCCTGATAAGCATCACAGAGCTTTACTGTAGCATTTAGAAGAGCCACAAGAGATTTCTAAACTCCGGGTGCCAGATCACAGATTGAAATCAATAAAGGAATTTTATCTCCAACTTTCCTAACCTGTTGTTTTATGCCAACCTGAAATAACAATATTCCTCCCGACTGCTTTTAGGTATTCTTTTTTTAATACGCCCAGCTGTGTAAAGAGGCTGAGCTCAAGTCCAAAGTCAAAAAAGTTCATATTTAAGCTCCTGCTCTAATTTATGGAAGTAAGTAGAGTCTCAGACAGAACAAAAAAAAACCAAGTCACCATCCTTGATGTTAAGCAGACTCAATACCAGATCTCAGAGCTAATGAGTTAGAAAGGGCAGGACTTCACACTCCTGCCTCTTATCTCATCAGCAAGGATAACCAGTAGATGAAGAGAGTACACCCAACGGCATACAGTGAAACGCTTCTGGGGACAAAAACAGCTCGTGTCACAACAGGGGCAAAGGCAACTCTATTACTGGCACCAAGACAGAAAGGCGGTGCTGCAGGAAAGGGGAGCATGCAGTTGTAGGTGGGTAAGGCTCCATAAAGCAAAAAGGCAAGTAACACAGGCACCTTTCTGCATCCTTGCATTTAAGGGACAGAAACCATTTCCACAAATTTCAACTGTAAATTTGTTAGCGCAAACAAACAGAAAATTTGGGATTTCATTAAGTATAAATAAATACAAAACAAACAGGTGGGGAGGACTGAGAAGATAGGAAGACAAAAAGCTATGTGCTAAAACCTGTCTTTTGGTCCACTGTTTCCAAAGCAGCATCTCTTGGTAGTCCCATAGCTGCTACCATTTATTCATTAGAGCCCTGCAAAATTAGATCACACACTTGGTCACAGATTCCATGCTGGGCTTATTCCTGTGCAGCAGGCCAAAGAGACCACAGGAACAACAACAAACTGACCTTGCATATACTTTTGGGTTCTGTCTTAATCGAAAAGCCAATATTATCCAAGGTTTTTTAGCAGTGCCTGCATTTCAGAATATGATACTGCTTGTTATACAAATATGGAATGATACAGAGACTCTCCATGAAGCTGAAAAGTTTCCCTTCCTTGACAATGTGGTGAATTCAGTGCAATACTAGGTGTCAGGCATAATGTGGGCAGGAGGATCTTGGTTTGGTAACCGTGCATTTTACAGAACCGGCAAAATCTTCGCAAGCTGCATGAGGTTAATAGCTTCAGTGCAAAATGCTCACCTGAAGCATCTTCTGCTATCCTCAGCCTGTCCTCTCCCATAGTTTGGGAGAAACACCTGAAATACCAAATGCTTAGATACTAAAGTAGCAGATACTTTAACCAGGTCTAAAACCAACTCTCTGTACTGCAGCTCCCATACTTCTCTCAACCATGCAGTTCCTGCCCTGGATTCATACGATCCAGTGACTGTCAAGAGTACCACGCGATCTGTGGGGAGATGCAGAGACGAGGCTGAAGTCCCTAAAAATAAGGTCATGTGGTAATTACAAGTAGATGTAAATCTGTGTCTACACAAGCTGGAAGGTCGTGCATTGCATTAATCCCCTGTGTAAGGGGACACACATGAACACTGAAGCCCAGACGTTTGCTTGCCCTGGTATTTTCAAAAAATTAATGCTAGCATCATTCTGAAAGAGAAAACTGGCTCCTTCTGTGCGAGCCAACTTGAATTGCAGGCTGTGCAAATAGATGCAAGGCACTGGTCAGCATCAGGGCGCAGATTTTAGAAAAGCAGAACTTGACATTTTCACCTTTGCATAAAAAAGGTTATCACAAAACAAGCACATTGTTTTTTTTTTAAAAAAAGCGGGGGGGTACAGAGATAAAACACAAAATAGAAGGATTCAGTTGAGAATTGTGTCGTGAAGTCCAGTTTTTCAATTCCATGTTTCCATGGAAAGAGTTTTAATGGTACTGGGTAAAATGCCAAATATATTTTCATAGCACTTCAGACTGTATGACTGGAAATACTTAACAGAAGAACTATTCTTTTTAATCTGCACTCAAGCTTTAAATAAAACAATCTCTTTCTCTCTCATTTCCTTTATATTTTCTTCTTACACACACTACCCTATTTATCTTCTCCAAAGATTCAGTTGACTGTGCCATTCCTGATTTAATACCAGTACTGTGGTTAATAAAGAATTAGAGGTTGGATAGTGATTCCCACTGAACCCTCAAATAATTGTCCATGTTCATCTGTGGTTTGGTCTCATCTTTTAGTACAGATTTTAAGGCTATTAGGCAATATTTGGGCCATCTAGTCTCATCTCCCATATAACACTCAGGCCAGAGAACCTCACCCAGTAATTTCTGCATCAGGGCTCATAATGTAGACTTGAGCTGCTGAGCACGTTAGTCCATCTCCATTTAAAAATGTCAGGTGATGGAGAGCCCACCAAACCTCTAGGTAAATTGTTCATGAGGTTAACTATTCCCATTGTTAATCACTAGCATCTTATTTCTTCTCTAATATTGTCAACCAAGATCTTGTGCGGGTTTTTTCAACCAGCCAAAAAAAATTAAAAAAAGCATCTACTCGAGATATTTTTTCCCCTTCCACAAGCCTATAGATTGTAATCAAGTTGCCTCTTACCCTCCCCCAGGAGAAACTAAATAAATTGGAGTTCTCAAATCCCTTACTGGAAAGCACGTTCTCTAGATCAAAAATCATTCCTTATCTTTTTTCCAAGTTCTTTCCCATTTGCAACATGGTCCCAAGAGTCAGAACAATGAGAACCATGCATTTTACAGAACCGACAAAATCTTCGCAAGCTGCATTAGGTTAATAGCTTCAGTGCAAAATACACCTGGTGCCAAATAAAATTTACCACCTGAAAAAAAATAAAAATACATGGGAGAAGTCAGAAATGATTGAGGTTTGCCTAAATTTGCCCTGTTGTCGTTACCATGGAAGTTTCAGAGAAAGGTCTAATGTGCCTGGCAATAGGTCTGAAGAGGGTGGGGGAAGAGAACAGAAGGGAAACAAATTCTTCTCTGATGCCAAAATGGTAGCTAGTTAAACTGCGCACTGGAAAAAAAAAAAAAGACACTCCTCATCACTCTTTGCCACATCGTGCCATACACAAGGAGAAAAACAAAAATCACTGCACTGAAAAAATATATATAATTATATTATATAACACACACACTATGCTATACTGTATGTACCATGCTATATTTAGATCTATTTATGCTATAAATTTATATGTGGCGTAGCATGTTGCTGCTACAAAATGTGTGCTCTTACGTAAGAAAATCCCAGCGTTTATCTCAAAAAGGGACCTTGGAACCACTCGAGGTGAATAACTGAGAGAATTAGTGCATTCCTCGAGCTTCAACAAGCCTCAAAACATTTGCCCAGGATGGCAACAGAGGCCAAGGACTATTTCACAATCAGCCTCAACATATTTTATTCATGGTTAGGTTCAGGGGAAAAAAAATTCTCAAAAACCCAAAAGCAAATGCATGGTAATTTAAACTATAAACCTACCATTGGCATAAACTTCCTAGCTATGAAGTTTCTTTCTAAGACATGCTAACCACCAATGACCGGTGGAAAAAATTAGTCTATATATAGCAAAAAGTCCTTGCTTCTCTGGGTTACAGGATGCCAATTGCCAAGGACCAGAATGGAAACAATTATTTGAGAGAGAAAAAGAGAAGGAGAGGGAGAAAGAGGGGGAGAAGGAAGTAAAAATCTGATAATGTCATTCCCAAAAATGCTCTTTTTCTCCCAATAGAGATGTCTCCACTGAAAAGTGAGCATTTGGTCTCTGAGGTTAACACAATTTTTTTCTCTCTAGTTAGAAGAACTGATCATGTGGTAATGATCTACTGTATTTCAACCATAGCAGGACAAGAGTGAAAGAGAGAAAATACAAATGGAAGAATTAAAATGGCTGGCTCTTATAATCTTTTAAATACAATACAGCATTCCTTTCTAAGATACGTTAATATTGGCACCTCTAAAATTGCTGATAGATACCTTAAATGACCTAAATATAAAAATATTAAAATAGGATTTTTTTTTTTTAAATATTCAGCACCTAACTAACTACATGAAGAGAAAATACACGCTCCTTTTCAGTTGGTCGATGTACAAGAGTCCTAAGCTTGGACGCTCTTTGTTTTCATGTACGTTTGTAAAGTTCCTCATATAATGGTGCCTTAAATCTAGTTGGCCTTAGGGTATTACTTTCTTAAAACAGCCAGTCTCATTCCCTTAATACTTAACAAAATTAACTAGTATATGAGATGCAAAGAGCAGAACAAGCTTCATCAATATTCTACCTCAACACCACTACTGGAAAATATACACTACGATTTGAGAGGTTTCAGGAAACTGGCATTTGTGGAAGGAAGTGGAAACTTCAGGTACCTTGTGAAGTTTTAGGCAATTAACGTGAAAAAGCTAAGGGATAAGTTTGTTTTGTGGCTGGTTTTGGACCACAGGTGCAATTAGAAGGGGAACAGCTCCCAAAAGGCACGATAAAATAGGTGGAAAGACTTTTCTGACAATGCTTAAAAAACGATCCCTGAGATTTTCTGCATATGCACAAACAACCACTCTACATGAACAAGCTAAACCAGGCATCCTTCTGAATATGTATAATCCCGATACTGGAACGAGGACAGTTCTGCTCTAGGAGCTGCAAGCAGAGCGGAAGTTTTTGGGAGGAAAGGCGCGCTAGACCTGGGGCAGGCAATTATTTGGGCTCAGGGGCATGAGCTGTTGCAGGCCGAGTTAGCACCCACCCCCGCTCCCTGCCCTGCTGGGTCTGCACCCACCCCCAACAACTCACCAAAACTCCCTAAGTGGCTCTGCTCTATGTGCAGCCAGGCAGAAGCTGGGGCTGAAGCACTGGCAGCTGGAAGAAGCCATCGCCACCAAGGCTGCCCAGGAGCAAGTCTGATCGCTGTACCACCCCAGCCCCACTGCATGCCTGGGAGGAGCAGAACTGACAGCATGTGCCATAGCCTGGGCTGCCCCACAACCCCTGGGCTGGGTGGGACAGAGAGCTGCTACGGACCACATTTTGCCCACCCCTGCTCTAGACTATTGCTTATCTCCCACCTGATTTCTCTCCGCTTATCTCCCAACAACTCATTTATCTCCCCAAACCCTGTGATACTTCCGAAGATCTGGCAACCCCCTAGGGTGCCCCAGCACCCTGATTGAGAACCGCTCGATTCCCATTTGAAATCTCTGGGTTAATTCTGTGAATCATATTTGCATACCTAACAGCATTAGTATTATGTGGCACCCAATGGTGCCCTTGGAGGCACCCCAAGGTGCTGCAGGAGGCTGCAAGCTTGATTGATCCAGTTCAGGTCAGAGGAGGCAGGTGTCAGGACCCAGCTGCAGTTGGTGCTTTGCCCTGTACCGGCAAGAAAAGTTACTGCTGCTGAGACCCCACATTGCCAAATGCCACCGAAGCCCCATGTTTGTGCACTGGATCAAAACGGCTCTGCAGCTGGCCCCTGCTGTACATGAACCTGCCATCCCAACTCAGCAGGAGGAGGTAAGAGAGACAGAGCCTTGCTGGTTTCTATTACGCAGCCTAGGGTGTGGGGGGTCAACACATCCACCTCCTGCAGAGCTGACCTGAGCTAAAGCCTGTGACGACGGTCTTGGCACAGCATCTGGGATTTTGTCCTTGTGTCACTGCTCCTCTTACTAATTTCCTGAAGTATGAACATGGAAAATATTATAGCAAGCTACGAATTATTGGCATACAGGAATGGAGAAAATCAGAATGACATCATCCTAACCAAACTGAGGGCAGGGGGAAAAATATATATATCAGTCTTGTGATAAATTTCCTGCTGCAGATTTTAAAACAAGAAGTCCGCTCTACTTTGTTAAGAATAATCGCGAGCTCTTTATTATTCTTTATCCCTTTTTTTATCCTTACACCAACTACAGAGCATGCACTATGGAGTCAACCACAGCAAATATCTATGTGGTGATGCAGAGCTTTTCACTGGAACCAGGTTGGTGGGAAATGCTTGCCCTAAAGGCATCACTAATCATAAAAAAATGACCTCTGTTCAGTTCAGTAGAGAGCAGCACAACAGAACATATTTACTATTTAAAACCAACACTTGTAAAAGGTTGCGTTATTTTAGGAAATACTGAGCTTACAAATTAGGGAGGGGGAGGAAAAAAGGTTGAGCCATCTGACAGTTTCCTCTTGGACCTTGCTCCGCGAGTGACCCCGCCAGACAGGATGTCAGTGGGTGTGAGAAAGGTCTTTACTGATAACTAGGATGAGGTTCTGCCCCAGGCTGTGTCACCTTCCTGGAAATGTAAAAAGGTACCGACAGATCGCTAAGTAAAATATTCCCATTTCCCTTCATTTCTCCATATTCAATCCTTTGCCTTCTGCTTCTGGGATGGCAGAGGGAGCTGGTCATCTTGTGTCCAGCACAGGAAAAGAAAGGCATTTTGTTGAAGTTTTAACTGCAAGTTATTTCAGCAAAGGCAGTCTCTGGTGGCTTCCTTCCATGTTTACACTGGTTAAAAATAAAGTGAGACATTTAAAAAGGAAAATTATACAAAGGATTTAATAGGCCAAGCCCAGAGCACTGCCTCTAGCTAAAGTTGCCCAACATTATAAGACCTTTCCATTATAAGACCTAGCTTTCATTTGCTTATGGCTGCCAAACTTTAACCGTTTGGGCTGAAATTTTCCATGCTACTCAATCACTGAATGAAGCAGAGGTCCTGGGGGGAAAAATAGTGTGGGATCACATCCTTAAAAACTGTGTCACGATACATATTCAGAAGGACCCAGATTAACATTACAGAGGCTACTTTAATTTCCTAACACTTCTTAACTTCTAAATCCTTAATCTTGCAATCTTGGCATCCTAAACATCTTATTTAAAAAAAAGACGTTTCATAAAACAAAAAGATGGAGAAACAAATTCCACCCAGATCTACAGGGCTACCAACTTTGGTTCAGAGACTGGCTTCCTACTTCTAGACCCAAAGAACAAACCAATTCCTCGTGAGCCACCGCAGAATTTGGTAGCCACAGATGGCTCCTGACCACTGGATGGGGTGAGACATATACCTTGCTGATGGGCTCCACAACTACTTGTTGACACCAGTGGACTACAGAGAGACTCTGGTCACCTGCAACTTCAGGTTCTGGAGGGGTGTGGGCTCTGATGGACTGTTGCCCCTGTACCCAAAGCTTACTTCTGTATTATTATGCACCTATCTGTGCTCTCGAACCCACTGCATCCCCTGCATCCTCCCCATGTCCTGCCACTCCTTATTCTCGCACCTTCCAATTCTCCCCCACCTACAACCCACATGCTACCTGAGTTGCCTCCTCCTCAATGCTTGGGCCACACATGGCAGGAGCCCTGGAAGAAAACCTCTCTCTCTCCGGTATCAGTTGCTGCACCTGGCACTGGAGTATGCTCCAGACAGATGAACTTGCCTTAGAACTTAACTGCAACACTAACCAAAGGGTGCAATGAACACAGACATGTGGGGGGACCTCAAGACATCCTCTAATCCAACCCTTTTTACTGATGCAGGATGAGGCATGTCACCCTATGCTATCCCAACACATCTGTGTAACCTGCTCTTTAAAACCACTGCTGCAACAGTTAGGGTTTCCTGTCCAAACTAAATAACGTTGATGGCAAATTAAAAGAATTTTGTTCTGTCCTTCCTCCCATGATCATGCAGAGCAACTAATTGCCATCCACTTCATAACAGCATTTTATGTATTAGAAGATTGTTGCCATTTCCCTGGGGGTTTTTTTTTCCCTTTTCTAGACTAAACAAATTCAATTCCTCTAACCTTTCCTGTAGGTCATATGTACAAAACCTCTTAGCATTCTTGTTACTTCCCCCTGAACTCTCTTGAGTTTGTCAACATGTTTCTTAAAGCATGGTGGCAAAAACTAGATCAAATATTCCACCTGTGACCTCCCAGGTGCAAAGCTGAGTAGTTCAATTACCTCCCAGGTTTTACATGTGACACTCTTTTTAATGCATCCCACAATAAGACTGGCTCCTTTTGGAAAAGCACATTATTGACTTCTATTTAGTTTGCGATCCAGCATGAATCTCTGATCCTTTTTGTCCATACAGCTGTTTAAGTAATTGTTCCTCTTTTTGCTTTCGATTGATCTTTCCTAAGTGCAGTACTTTGTGCTCGTTGTCACTGAACTTCCCTTTGGGGGTCTCAGAGCATCTTTCCAATTTGTCAAGACCATTTTAATTTCTGATAGTGTCTGCCAAACAGCTTTCCAGCCTTCCTAGCCTGGTTTCATATGCATATTTTATAAAAATGTTCTCTATTCTATCATCCAATTTGTTAATCAAAACACTGAAGATGACAGAGTCCAAGTACCAGCAAGCCCATACTTGCAATGCTTTCCCAGTTCAGCAGTGAACCAATAATAACTACTCTGCCAGCTGTGCATCTGCTCTCCTGCATTCGGCTAGCACCGCTGCCTAATTTCAAGGCCCTGGTCTAAAGTACTGGGTATCAAATGTCATATGCAGTTTGTAAAGCAAACTTGGAGCCAAGCAGTCAGAGTTTTACAAAGGCATAAGGAATTAAAAGAGCAGGGGTGGGCAAAATGCGGCCCATGGGCCAGATGCAGCCTGCCAGGCCATTCCATCCGGCCCATGGGACCCCTAAAAATTTAGCAAATTAATATTTATCTGTCCCTGGCTGCCTGTCATGCGGCCCTCGAAGGCTTGCCAAAACTCAGTAAGAAGCTCCCCGCCCAAAATAATTGCCCACCTCTGTAATAGAGTCTGATAACAGGAAACCTGGAACAACCTTTATTAGACAGAGCAACCAGCTCCATCCATCAATAGACGGAAATTAATGTAATATCTCGTACCTACTTATATCATTCCAAATCACAGGGAATGGCGGCTTGGGTTCATTAGGCAATCACAGGGAATGGCAGCTTGGAGTCACTTCTGGGAAACCTTGCATTTTGTTTTCTCTAGGGGACGTCTGTTCATACACTCTGGCGGAGCTTCATGAACATCTAAAAGGGGTCTCCTATCTAAAAGAAACTTGCAACAAGCCAGCTAGCTCTTCAAAAAGGCACAGTTCTTTATTGCTTCCCACATATATAAAGATTGTGTAAACACAAGGCAATCCATTATATGAAGCTTTGCGTTCAGGACTTACTGCTAAGTGAAAGGAAAGCTGTTTTGCAAATATTCTGCTTTGAAATGCAATTTTATTTTTAAACACATTTAAGATCTTAAGAGGAGTTTTCTTAAATGTTATTGTTTATCACCTAAACAACCCTAAATACATACAAACGTTAACTTTAGTCATTTTATTCAATTCCTTTTAAGTGTTGGAGATGAATCTAAGTATTACTGATTTCAGAATAGGTATTTCTTTCCGGCTCAAATCAATAATAGGTAATTATCATCATCATCTAAATCACAGATTTGAAAAAAAAACCTGGATAATACATATAAGAACCCCAGTCATGATCCATGAGTCTACTCTAATGTACTATTTAAACCCATTCCAAAAAAAAAAAAAGCCTTACAGCATTACCTATTACATCCTATTCAAGCTCTCACGCTGTATTCATCACCATGGTCCCAATGATGATGACCTGCAAGTGATGTGTCAAACTTAAGTTATTTGACTGTGCAGAAATCTGATCAGTGAAGGTGTGGAAAAACTCAGAATTCTCATTTTAAGTGCCCTCTACACTTTAAGTGTATAGATCATTACAAGTTACATCTCTAATCAGGAATGCACCTTTCTTGGAAAACTCATACTTTAAATCAAGATCATGCTATAAAGGGAGAATGCATTGTGCTCAAAAGTATACAGTAAAAAAAAAAAAAACAACCAAGGAAAACTCCAGGTGAACTACCCCTCTCTCCAATAATCAACCTGTAACCATCTGTTACTCACCAGTTTGGTCATTTAAAGGCAGTATTTCCTCCACTGTCTCACATATAGACAAATAAATGATGAGTGGCACTGTATTTCTGGGGTTAACACAAGGGGAACCTAGCATCAGAACACAGTTGATTTTAAACCTCTCCTTGACCCCCAGTACCCACATTTTCCATTTAGGTACATTTTTAGATTATAAGGGTTATTCTGAATGGATCACATGCAGCAGGTACCCCAACTCAGGATACCTAAGTAACCCATATAGGAAGACACAAATGAGTGGCTGCTGATATCCCCAGCAGAACCAGAGTGTGCAGCCCATATTGCTAAACACAACAGGAACTACCTAGGAAACCCTTGCTAACGCATTAGACCTCAATCTCAGCAAAGAGAGCCAAAAAGGAAGCAGTCCAAGGAAATTTGAAAAACGCCCATTTTCAAAACACGTATTTTAATTGGAGAAACCCTTTTTCCTGTTCTTTTCTTATCAATTCTTGTGGGAAAAGATCAGTACCCTTCACAGGTAATACGCAACCAACTAAAATGCTTGCGCACCAGGCATTTAACTAAACCACTGGCTGGGAGACTAAGCTATGTGAAGAAAGAAGTATGCAAACCTATTCAAATATATCCTGCTCCAATTCAGCTTTATGCACAAGTGGAACCAACTGCCTCTCTTGGGCCTGAAAAGTTCAGTGCTTCATAGTCCAAGCCCATAAATGTCTTTGTAGATTATAAATATGCAAATACAGTTGTAAAACTCTCACCCGAAAAAGATGAGATAAATAATTTTCTTGAAGGCTCCCTCGACTCAGCTCTTAAAAAAAAAAAAAAAAAAAAGTAAAAAATACTTGACAAGGCCATTTGTGAGTAGCTGGAAAATACCACCACTAAAAAATTCCTATTCGGAACAAGCTAGAGAAACTTCTTTTATTAAGCTCAAAATGGTCCACTAGTGAAAAGCCTGAAACACTGACTATAAAACCAACGCTATATAAAGCAGATGCAGACAACACAAAGAGCAGCAGATCTATATTTTGCAATTCCAATCACCAGCCAGCTCCCTGAAAGCCTACACGTGTGAATTAAGCTCTATTTATAAATCCTTGACTCTTTTTTTTAAATGACCTTAATATAGTACAGTTTTTATTTTGTTTCTATTGAACTTAGCAACAGGAAGCTGTGTCACTCCTTCTGCAGCAAACTTTCCATTCTCCTGACACTCCCAGTTCAACACCAGCTAATCCAGATTTAAAAGAGAAAAAGAAAAAAGGCAAGAAACCAAACCAAACTATACACCAAAAAAAATAAATTCCCTCCTTCCCCTTCCCTCAAATCCAAACATACCACCAAATGTGTGCTGTGAAAGATGCAAAACAAAAAATAAATGTAATGCTCTTTTTGTTCCTCTTTTGAAATGCATGTGGCCTGGAAGAAATAAAACCTGGGGTGTGTCCTTATTTGCATTTCTCTAAATATATCTTTACATACAAGCAGTCACTTAGAGATTAATCATGAAAATTACATGTAATAATGAACAGATTATGAAGTCAGCACCTTTGCATTCCAATGACAAGACAATTTTCTAATCGGAGAACACGCATCCTCAAGAAACCCACTGAACTAACAACTGTAGACACTAAACCTAAATCTCGTAAAAACAAAGTAACCCTGGTTGTATTATCAGCCTTGGCAAGAAGATCCTGCAGCCCAAACAGCTTCACTCTGTGATGAGCAGCAGTCTCTGTGCTCCACCCTGTGATGTTAAGTCATCTCCGTAATGTTTTCTATTATAACATTAACTTCTTAATCACAAACTCGTGCACAAACACAGCTGTTGCAAAGCATCACACGCACACACAGACTTTGAATGGTTCTGTCTAACTAACCCTTCTGAACTATTCTCTAGAAAGAAATGGCCACATGCAAGTACGGAAACTGCCTCCAAACGCACCGGGAAAGATAACATCAAGAAAGCTTGCCTGCAACAGAGCAAAACATAGGAAGGCTGGTTTATACCGCAGCTCAGCCAAACTAGCCTTGCATTTATTGTTTTAAGAAATTCTCAGAAATGGCTACACATGATGGTGACAGAAACTCTTTAAACCCAACATAAACCCAACTCCACTTCAAATTTCTTGCTTGCTTGCTGTTATCACCTCCCCTGCATATTGCAGGATTTATTTGCTTTTTTCTCTCTCTCTCATTGCTCATCACAAAACAACAAAGTAATCTGCCCAAGGACAAAGTCCAGAGCAAAGCTGGTCAGACCATGCAAGTGGCTCCCAGCTTCCTGCCCAGGGCACTGGACTACAATATACATACACTCATCTAATATGTTCTATACCACGAACAGCAGCAACAGCTTTCCCTAGCATCTTATCCTCCATAACTTTGGACAGCTGCAGGCTGCTGGGAACTGAATGGCCTAAGTGATCCATACATTAGGAAACAGCCAAAGCAGTTTAGCATCTGTCTTCTGATGTTTTCCTTCTTTCAGCTAAATACTCTTTAAAAACAGAAAAGTTCTTTTAAAAAGAAGCAATGCTGTTTACAGCAGGTTAAAAAGGAAACCCACAGTATATAACTAAGTTTAGTCTCACCAAGGCGGGGCGAGAGGAAATCAGCTGATCTTCTACAGGAGCCAGGACGTTTCTTTTTAAAACACTGCTGGTTACAAAAGAAAGAGTGTACTCACTTACCATTCCTTCAGAAAGGGAATTCTCTCTGAGGTCCTTCAGAAAATCCAGCTCGTCTTCAGTTTTCATCTCCGCCGCTCCTGAAAGCACAGAAGGTTTGCAAAGCACATTTCAATAAAATCCCTCCAGTGCCACTGAAGCTCTTTTGTTTATTCAAGGCATTAAACAAAAAAAATCAACAAGTGTTAGTTTTCTTTTCAGCAGCTGCTTTCATTCCCAGCTTTGCTCCTTGTTTGCTATTTGTTTTACAGTGATGGTGTCTATCACTGAAGGAAACTATGAAATGTCAATGAGTACCAGGAAACTGCCAAAAGGCTCACACGCTATCTACACTATACTACCTCTGCGTATGTGTGCACACAGGAGAAGGCTTGGCTTCCAACATTGCTGTTGCATGATAAAACAGTATATATTTATTTTTCTTTTCTTACTTAACTTGGACAAAGGTGGGAAGTTTTCGCAGTCAGGATTAAGTGTTTGTGCTACTTCTGCAATGCATTTCTTTTCTCTTTGTCCTGAAGCAAGTTGCTTAGGTCCCAAGATTAAAAATCCATCCAGTCTCTAGCTGACCTTAAGAATTATTTGAACAGGGAACAAGGATTTTTAATTCCCAATGACAATGTTGATGGAACCGAAAGGCAGACGCTCTGCCCCCTGCTCCCTCTCCTTAGCAGGCAAAGATGCAACCCTCCATCAGCTGCCACTGCATTCAAGTCGCTCTCTCTACATTTTCCTAGCTTAAAGGCAGTCTCTAATGAGTTCTAAAGAGGCCCTTTTTAAAGTGAATAACCGTTTTTATCCTGTGACACTTCCTGAGATTTGGACTTAAACATAAAAAAAATCAAAATAAAGAAATAAATTCTATAGACCCAGGGATAACAAACTGCCTTGCAGATGGTGAATGGAGTTTTGCTATCCCCTTCCTTATGAGTTATGAAAATATCACTCTCGTTCCACAGATGTGGATGTGGGGGTACACGCAGGTAAAGTGATTTGACCAACACCATGAAGTTTATCAGTGGCTGAGCTAGTGACAGAGCCCAGCTCCCCACGTCTCCTAATCTTAACCCTGAGGCCATTCTTCCTCTGTATCATTTGTTCCTGAGCACTACATTAATGAACAGGAGGGTTTAAAAAAAAAAAAAATGTTGCTTTTTTTTTTAATAGACGTTAATTTGTAGTGAGATAATCCATATATGCAGTGGCCCCAGAAAACTGAAGTCCTATTTTAAATCAAAAGTATTGCAAAAGGTAATGGACCACTGGTGGTTTTCTAGTGCAACCAATATAGCTTTAAGGTCCTACAGACATTTTGACTATGTTCATACTTCTATTCAGAGATAAGCTGAAGGTTGCCTTTGACTACCCTGCACTACACAAACGACCCTTCCCCACTTCCATCACCTGGCTCTTTCATCCACAGGAAGCAGAGGAGAGAAGTAGTTGGTAGACTGAATCCTATTAGGGGTGTGCTAGGCAGGAGCAGGAAAATTGAGCAGAGCTCTTCCAGGAATCACCAGTCTGGTCTCTCCTCTTGTGCTGGCTCCCATTAGGGGAAATCAGAGAGAGGAAACGGGTACAGAATTGCCCCTGGCAGACTGCCTCTGTTTCCATCTTGCTCAGCTGTGATAAATACTGAACTGTAGTCAACAGGCTACAGAAAAGCTCAATCTCAGGTTCTGATGCTCAGGTCAGTGCCTGGGGGAAGGCTGAAGAGTGTTTAATGTAGATGGTCAGCGGGCCTGGCAGTAGGCTTAAGCAGCACGGCAGACATGCTTTGTTGCGTGTTAGGCTAATCCCCACAAAATTACTGATTACAATGCTGTGCTGCTCTGACAGGAAAGGATGAGCTTACGGGGTGTTGATAGAGAACCTCCTAAAAACTGGAACCAGTTAAGCAACTTTCCTATGGCTGTGCAGTCATCACTCAGGGGACTTGAGTTAGCTGACAAAATAGCTAGTGACCAATTTATTTAACTATAAGAGGGGTGCAGCCAGCAAGTTTTGCTCCTCCCATTCAATCCCTTGAGACACGATATTAGAAAAGATAAATGCAATGATAATGGTCCCAGGAACCGGCTGGTAGGAAGTGACAATTTGCTAAAGCCCAAAAATGCGTGCCTTGACTTCACCATTGTTTAGGGTCTGGGGTGTATCAGCAAAGAACTGTTTGCAGGCTGGAAGAGGGAACAGACTGGTCCCAGGAAAGTTAGAGGGGAGGTATGAGACTGGGAAGGAACCATCTGATTGCTAAAACACAGCCATGGGTATCAGAAAATCAGGATTGCATTCTTGGTTCTGCCACAGATTTCTTGCATGGCCTTGGACAAGTCACTTATTCTCAGTGCTTTCCTGTCTGTGAAACAGGGATACTGAGTATACTTCCCTCTTCACAGAACAGTTGAAATGATACATTCACTGAGGTGCGTAAACCATGCTGAGGTGCTGTAGAACAGTGGTCCCCATCTTCACTGCTTATGACCAACAATACTAAAGTAATAATATGCTGCACACAATATCCTACCTGGCTCTCTGTCAACTCCTGCATTATTCTTTTTTAAACTTCCTGTGCTTCCAAACAACCTCAAAGGGTCTCTTTCCTGCGTAACATGTTGCCCTCACGCCAGGGATCACTGTTGTATAGGATGCAAAGAATGTATCAAACCTTGCCCCCACTAAGACCTAACCTTAACCCCATGGTCCTCAGTTTACTGAAGTCATGGACTCTTCCTTTATCAACCTCATCATTACTGTGAACCTACAGGGTGTCATAAGCTATACAAAAATGTAAGGTTTTAATATGATAAATCAGTGTCTGACAACTCATTACATATTAGGTCTTACACTTGACAAGTCTAACCTGGTCTTTGTGAGCTTCCAAAGACACCACCTGAACAGCACGGGCACGCGACACGGACAAACCAAGCGTTGTGCTCTGTACTGATGGAACATCAGTTCTGGCAAAATTTCCGAGAGGAAAGTAAACCACTGGCAGAAGGACGTTTCTGCCGGTACAGCTTTCCTCTCCTTGAGAGGATTCGCCAACACTGCTATGCTTGGGATGTGGGGTTTTTTCACATTGCAAGGACAAAACTTCGCAGCGTAGACTTAGCCCCAGGCCAGTGTGCCTTGTTACCTGTGCCTGATGCAAATCAGATCAAATGAAATGCAAAACTTTAGAACTCCTGGTTCAGAGATGATGCCTTTTATTAGATCACCTAAGAAATCATCTCTGAACCAAGAGTTTGAGAGTTCTGCATTTCTTTTTGTCTCGCCCCAACACGGCTACCAAATGCATCCCTGAATCTAATGTGCATAATTCCAACTACTTACATGGAAAAAACCCATTCCTTGGTTGCAATTCAATGCTGATTAAAACACTCAACCCTAAATGCCACATGAGGCTCTCCTCTGTGGAGCAATGAGACTTTTTTTTTTCCCCAAAGAGATTCTCCTTGACCTCACTGGGACCACAATGAATATCTGTTTTGGACAATGCCTTGTTTTTATCTCAGGGCCAGCGAGGGCTCTAAATCTCCACGATGCCGATCATATGAGAATCTAATGAGACAAAGAAGCAATGTCACTGAGTGCAGTCATCAAATGCTTCAAATGAAAAACATGTACCTAACCCTGCATATTTCACCGGGGAGCAAAATCAGTTGATTGCTTATCACAAACTGCGCTAGGAACAAAAACACAGTGATGCGGGTCTCTGGAAAGTAGCAACCCGATGTGGGGATATTTTGCCGGACACCAACCCATCCTGTAAGCAGAGGATTCTGGCGCCCGCCGCTGGGCAACAGTTACTTCTCTGCAACCACAATACAAATATTAGCATTTCTTGGCAGGTAGGAACAAGTCTTGCCAATGAACAACCAGCAAGAAAGAGTACTGCTGTGAAGGTGTGAAGGACTCGGCAGTACCGGTGTGGGTCCGCTGACAAGATAAAATTCCCCAGGTGAGTCAGGCACCTGCCCAGGCAGAAAAATAAAAGGTGCACATGATAATAATACGCTGCCTGAATGTGCTGCTGGGTAGAATTAATGTAGATCCAGCCCAGCTTCCTGGTTACAGCAGAAGGATTTCAGGCAGCAAATCCAACTGTAAACTCCGATTCATAGCATCTGCTTCTCTTCCTTTTAATCTGTCCTGCCTGCACTCCAGTGCCATTACACTGTGTAAACTGATCCAACAGCTCCCTAAGAGAAGCCATTCTAGCCAAATTTTTTCTTAGTGCAGCTTTATATTCTGGATAAACAACTCTTCCTTATGGGTAGGACTGGACCATTACATCCTAAATCCTTGTTTGTAATGCGCCTTCACATACTTTAGATCTGTAACAAGGTCGCCTCTCCGTTTCCTCTCGTGTACCCTGATCTGACAGAAAGCTTTAGTGCTACGAAAAACACAAGCTGCTTTTTTCATTGTTGATACTAGTCTCTCACACCATTTCATTCTTTGCTCTTTGGATTTCCAGATATGAAATCATGCATGAAAAACCTGTATATCTAATCGCAGGTGCAGAGTTAAACCTCCGCTAACGAGCCCTAGACGGCAGAAGCCTCAAAACAAGCAGCTCCCAGAAGAAATTAACACTCCTGGGGATCGACTTACAGCCACTCCCAATCTACTGAAATGTCAACCTGCCACCGTGCAAAAATAGAATTTTTTTTTTTTAAAAGGAGCTTTCTGATTTACATAAACAGCCTGTTACACAGCAATTATTGCCTTTCCATGACTAATACAACTCGTTAAACTCCCGCACCCCAAAAAGTACCGTCTGCTAAAATAAGTCTCCTACACACCTCTACTTGAGAATAACTGGGGGAGATTGGGGCGAGGGGGTGAATCTCTTCCTTTTTTATGCAGAAAGAGGCAGTCAGGTGTTTATGTGGTTTTGTATTTTCCACCTTTAAAATTTTGGCAGTTGTTCTACTCTGGTTATTTTCTTTGATGTTCCTAACTAGCCTTCTGCTTTGTTTTAAGCTTCTTAGAGAAAAGTTACACCTTGCCTATAGATTCCTTTTAGCCAAGTGAACAGTGGCAGACAGCCCGACTGTTCGCATATCACACCAGCCTGAACAGGTGGAGTACACAGCCTGAACTGAACTAGCTCCACGCCAGGCTAGCTATTCACCTACAATCTCGGTCCAGACAAAACACAGAAAGGTTTTAGGTTTGTTGGGCTTTTTGCTCCATTGTTTCCTTATTTTGGAAGGGGGAGAGGAGGTTACCTTTAGACGCTTTCTACTAGTTCTCCGAGTTCAGGGACCACCTCTGACCAAGCTCTCCCGACGCAGTAACTTATCTCCAATAACATCATTCATCGGAGCTCCAGGATCATCTTGCTTCCTGGTTTGTTATACCGAGTGAAGAATGAGTCTGAATTCCAGCACTGCTTAAATGCACTGGAAAAGATTGCTTCTTTGCTCTACGATGGCTTCACAGGCAGGAAAAGAGGGTGGTGTGGGCTGAGGGAGGAGGAGGGAGGTTGTGCTGTCTTTTTTAAATGACCTAATACCACCAATTAGGCAGCTGCGCTGCTTCCTACAGAAGGACACTCACAGCTGCTCCACTGGACTAGAAAGGAAGCTTTAATGCAACACTATTCTGTTCTCTGGCTCCACATTAGCAAAGCATAAGGAGCAGGGCTGAAAGAAATGTTAAAATTAGCACTAAGCAAAAAAACTGGAAGGTGCCTGGCCTAACAGGAAGGGTGCATCTGCAGTGCATAACAAATCTGGGCATTATGCTGCCCTTTAACTGTTCACTTTCTTAATATGCAACTTACCTGTTACAGATTCTTCCAAAAATATTTTGGCATAAATATATGCCTGTGACTATGTTTTTATTTTGAGGGTATCCCAGAAGCATGGACTTCAGCTTTACCTTTAATAAACAAGTCAGATTTCTCCTCTCTGCAGAGGCCCTCTCCATGTCTGCCTTCCTCATCAAAGACAGGTCTCTCCCATCCACTTCCCTAGCCATAAAGGTTCGATTTTCATTCTTAATAAATACAATGCCATTTAAATAGGAGACGCTTCCTCAGCCTCGCAAAGGGTGTTTGTGCCCGAAAGCTTGCTAAGAAAAATTCTCCCAACTATTTGAGTTGGTCTAATAAAAGATATTGGATTTACCCAAAGAACCTTGTCCACCTAAGCCCAGTGCGATACAGTTCCTTCCTTCCCCTGCCCATGAAACGCCACATGCACGTAAGCCTATAAAAAAGATAAGGAAACATCTTATTTTCCTTACCTATAACAAACTCAGATGCCAGCATTCCTGGACTTGTATCTCCCTTGGTTAGGTCACCAAATGGCAAACTTAAATCCATTTCTCTGTCCAGCATGGCTCCTATATTTACCACAGCTTGGGGTTCGCTCTCTGTTCCTTCTGCAACAGGTACATCTTCTGGTTTCTTAACTGGCGGTTCAAGTGAACAGGGTGCCTCCCCTGAAGAAACGAATGCATCTGGGCCCTCTACTCCTTCTGTAATTTCATCTAGAGAAAAGCCATCACCATCGGGAACAAAACTCTTTTCTCCCACATTTTCCAATGGCTCGGCAGCGTTTAAACTCTCTGAACACAATGAAGGAGGTGCTACAAATATAGCTTTGTTCTGCTCTTCTTCATCTTCCTTGAGCTCAGCCAAGATCTCTTGGGCCTCTTTCACTTCTGACCTAGCTTCACTCTCACTGGCCAAGCAGATGGTGTCTGAGCTGGAGTCACTATCACATGTGGCTTCTTCCACAATGGGCTGAAGTGATACCCTGGAAAGTACATTGTCCATATCCCCTTGGTCTTCTGGATAACTTGTTACTGGAGATCTCTGGGCCTCCTCTAGTGGTTCCATATTCTCACAGGCAACAGAAGAGGTGTTCAGTCCCAAGGCCTCCTTTAATTCTGTGTGTGCACAGCTTCCCTGTAGAGCTGGGCTGAGATCGCATTCTTGGTTCAATGCTGTGCTGGAAGGCCAGTCATCCTTCGCATCTTGTGATCTGTTCTCCAATACAGACTCTTGTGTGATACTTTCCCCGGCATCTGCTGCCACATTCTCAGTTGCCTCCTGATGAGAGATTTCTCCCTGCAATCCAGTGTCTGCAGTACTATCACTCACTGCAGGCTGCTCACCCTGATTGCAAGCACAGGATTTCACAACAGCAATGCCAGGTTCCTCGGACAAGATGCTTCCTCTGCCAAATGTCCCACTTTGGTCCAGCTCCCGACTCGGCTCGGGGCTGTTCCTCTCAGCTGGCTGCAGGAGCCTGCACTCGGAGTTCTCCTTTTCCCTGAGATCTGGGGGCAAATTAGTTTCTGTGGTTACTGTGCCATGTTCAGAACTGCCCTGTTCAGCAACCACTGCCGTCTCTGCTACTTCCTGGTTTTGTTTAGATTCCTTATTATGAATTGCAGAGGGTGTGCCTATTAAATTATCCTGTATAGACTCTATGTCCTTGGCACACGAGGATAATTTAGGATCGTTATCATGCGTGCATGCCTCCCGTCCAGAAGGTGACACTGCAGCACCTGTCTCCTGACTAATTGCGTGGCCCTGCTGTGTATCTTCCCTAAATACAGGATAGGCAAGTGGTCCCATTTCTGCAGTGACCCCCTCCAGTTCTGAAGTGCTTTCTGGAGTCAGTGCCTGGCTTTGCAGAGGCCCTTTTTCTGCCAAAACCAAGCCTCCTTCATGTGGAAGGTGTGAATCAAGCTCACATTTGCAAGCTGCAGCAGCCTCTGGATTTAAGCTGTCACTTAGTTTGTCTTGCTCAACAGCTTGATGAGCAGCATGGTAATTGCCAGCAGCCCCCTGGCCTCCATCTGCAGTATATGAGGTTCCTCTGCTACTCATAGTTTCAGTTCCCGACATCTCCACGAGTGTTTTGAGGCTCTGCTCCACTTCAGCTGCTAACTCACCGACCTCGTGGTCACATGCAGACTCGGTAACAATTTTATCAGGCGTGCCAAAGGCACCCTGCTTGGCATCAGCGCTGGGATGACCGTCATGTGCGTGGTCACTCAACTCCAGCTCGTTCAGCTCAAGAGCCAGACTTCCATTGTCCACCTGCACCCCATGCTCACAGCTCTCGCTATTGTTAACTTCCAGGACAACCAGATCCTGCTTCAATACATTCTCTGAAGGCATTATCTCACTCATTGCCTGAAGCTCCTGTCCAGCAGCAGTCACACTCTGCCTCTCCTTTACAACAGGGGCAACTTGACCTGGGTCATCTGAGAAGCCATTCATTGCCGTTTCAGCCTGCAAGTCTGCTATACCCTCCTTGCTAGTCTCCCCAAGGCCATTTGGGAGAACACTAGCATCAGCCCTTGCATTTGCAGTGTCCTGTGCTTGCATCACCTGCATGACCACACCTTCAAAGGCAGCATCACTAACGCCACCAAGCAAGGACTCAGCTTGACAGATCAGCTCCTCACCTGTTGGGAGCACTTCCTTCAGGCTTGCAGCTCTGGCACCCCTTGCCTCAGCACTTACATGTTCTTCATGCTGCTGTACTGGAGAGGGAACTCTAGTCCCCGCACAGTTCTTACATTCGGACTGGCCCATGGCCACATCCACGCCCTCCCCGGAAGTTCGGGGTTTGCTTGCAGTTTCAACTGTGGTAACAGGGCTTTCAGTTGCGCACTCTTCGGCACTTTGCGCTTCCCGATGGTTATTATCTCTGTCGCTCAGGCTGGTTTGATCCAGAATAACTCCAGTGGATGTCATTCCAGTTTCCTCATTTGTATTTCCACAGGATGGAAGGCTTGCAGCACTGTTTATTCCAGGAGCTGGGCTCAGTGTGCAGGCATTTTTATCTGATGCGGCTTCAGAGTCTACAATAGAGGCTGGCCCCTCCTCTTCCTTTTTACTCAACAAAGCTGTATTTTGACTTTCTGAGGAACACCCCCGGCTCTCTGTGCTCACCACACTCAGCAAATCACCTGACGTGTCATTAAGCACTCCCAAACTCCCACTGTCACGTTCATCCTCTTTGTGGCAGGAGGGGGCCAAGAACTGCCTTAAATCCAAGTCAGCTGTGGCAGAGGGTCCTTCTTTGCTGACTTCTGTCACCATTTCTTCAGAGTTGTGGGTTACAATAGCCTGCTGTCCTTCCATTTGTCTTCCTTTACTGCAGTTATCCTCAGAAGTTCTTGGCTCAGACTCTGGCTGCTGCTTTGCATTCTGAAAAAGGGAAATAAAAATGATCGCTATTTGTTTTGCAACATGCCACACTCTAATAGTGAACACATTGATTTAGCTGACCCTTAAACCTTAACAAAGTACATAGAATGATATATGCCCCTCTCTCCATCTCCATGTGTATATCCATTTGCATTTACAAATTGTGTCATAAAAGGAAACTATTATTTTCATATCGTGCCAGTCAGAGATACTGAAGGTTACTGCTCAAATAGATTCAAGCTAGGTGAACAGCAAAATTTGCCCATTTTTTTTAAAGTATGTAAATGACACACATCTGAATGCACAATTTGGTGTCCAAATGGTTCGTGTAATGCTGTCCAGGAGAAGCTCAGGGCTGAACTGTTGTGGATCATTCCCAGCTTGTATATACCATGGATCTTCCCTTCCTGACCAGAAGAGGATCACTGTTAGGCATGGTCCACAGTGTGGGAAGTTCCACTTTCAGCACTGCCTAAATATCAAATTTTGGCTGATGATCAAAACCCCTATTGTGAAGAGTGTATGCAACTAAAATACACAGACTTTATTTCCTTACCCCAAATAAAAATTTACCAGTAAAACTTCCAGCAGTCAGTGGCCCCTCACAGTTTAAATGCACTGCATTTACAGGATTTTTTATATACCACTGATCATCTAAGTATTCAAGTATAGCTACCTATAAACTAGAATCTGGATTCTCAAAGCCCTGGGGTTTTCAGCCTCATTTCTGCTTTGACAAAAAACAGCTGAGACCATTATCAATTATTACATAAGACTTAATAGTTTACAACTTTGTAGTTTAACAAGCACATAAGCCTCAGTCCAAAGCTCTTTCCCTCCGGTAGCTGTGGTTAGGTCTAGTGGCAATGGGAAGGGCCATTCCTCTCCACAGAAAAGCCCCTTAGTAAAAGTATGTCCTAGAAGTAGATTCAACAGCCTCTCCTCTGTTCCAAGTTTTAATGAACTTAAGCATGGCTCACTGCACAGATGCCTCAAAATATTTCATCACAAACAATCTGAGGGAAAAGTGGCCAACACACTCATCTATGGAAAGGGGGCACCAACAATTTGAAAATTAAGCATTCAAGGAAAACAGCTTCTTTTACTGGGTTTCTGCATTTCACGTTAATCAGTTTCCTTTATGGTTTGGCTAAGATAACGTAAGGTATTTTCCAGGTCCAGAAGAAGTAAAATTCCATAAAGGAGGAGCAGAGATGATAAAAGTTTTCCTAAGTATATGGGTAGTAGGTTAGATACTGTACCATTAAGACACCTCTGGAGGCTGTATTAATATGAGGGCCATATGTTATAATGCCTATCTTTGACCTACTACTTTCAATATTCACAGAAATCTCCTGTACTACAGTTGGTAGTGGCAAACTGCTAACTTGTACCATTATTTGAATGTCTGGCGTTTGCAACTGAAGCCTACCTTAAATAAAAGTAATCCTCTCCTTTGTGTGCTACAACCTAGCACAGACCCCCAATCTTGCAATGCAATGCAAGGTGGATGCATGGTAGATACACAAGTGAATAAGAGGTGGTGGGCGTTAACTGACAGATCTGACATCCTGCGTTGATACAGAAGCCCAAAGTGTTTGACCCCTGCTCTATAAAAAGCAAAATCACAAGGCTAAACCATTTTGGGGGCATTATTTGGTGTGCAAATGAACATGTTCAAATGGAGTGTTTAGCTGCCTGGTAGCTGTAACTGCAGCAGTCCATAGGGAATGCTCTACTGATTCCCAGCCAACACAGATAGATACAAACAACACTGACACTTGTTCTGGAACAAGATTTTGGACCAGAGGGGGGTCGGATCCCTCACGTCCTTGCAGTGAAGTCACAGTCCTGATAGACAGAAAAAATAGAGCCTTTCCTAGAGGAAGCCAACTGCCTTTCAACTGACCCTGAATGAACCTAAATGAAATAATTGCAGGGCTGCTTTCCAAATTCAAATCAGATTAGATGTGAAGTAAAGCAGGGCTGGAAAAAAAAAATCTAGTTTTTCTGATTTCATTGTCAGACACAATATGCCCATCCGGTATTTGCATTATCAATGAGAAATGAACTTGGTACGTTGGCCACATTTTACTGTCATCTGGTGGGAAGTGGAGGTAAGGTGAAGCCATTCCAAAGTTAGCACTGTTTTACCACTCGTATCAGCAATTTCTGTGAAAATCCAGAGACATTAACACTACACGTTCAGACAGGTATGAGGGCTGTTGTTCAGAAAGATCAGTGTGTTAATAGTATCCTGGTTAACTGACCAATATTCTTCCTACCTCTCAGAAAAGTTATTGTTCTCTTTCTTTGCATCTTAACGAATGGGGTACGCTGTGTATAATCCTACTAGGCGAGTAGGATTATACACAAATATATACAACACAGATCTCTGGAGGGAATGGTGGATGTGCAACAAAAACTGAAGGGTTCTATAGAAGCTGTAAAATCCCAGCCTGCGTTTTGCATTCCCCTGCTGTCCCTAAAGAAAGAGGCTCTGTGGCAGCTACATTTAAGTATTGACAGTTGACTCTTCAAAAGCCCTGGCTCTTGATCTAACATGGCTCCCAATGACTCCAATAGGAACAGGCATGGTCACCTGCTAGGTTAAAGCCCAGTGCTTTAATGGGAGAGAGAAAGAAAAACCCACTGTGAACTCATTCAGGGCCGGACAGAAGTGAAGTCACTCTCAGAAACCTGTATGGAAGTACTAAGAGGATAGGTGAGTTTTCATCAAGGCTCCTCAACTGGAGCACTGCCTCCTGCCTGATTTTGTTCTTCCAAACAAAGAAACATCCCTGCCCTCCTAACCCTCCATTAACTCCAACCAGTTCCAGAAGCCATCTCATGCTCCCTGCCCAGTGACCCAACCTCTCCGCAGGGAGCAGCTCTGTGCTTCAAACGCATCTCCTTGGCCCTCATGATGTGACCTTCCTCCTGCTAGCTGGTTCCTGGCCCAGAAAGATGACTCGGGAGCTGGCAGCAGAAATAAGCAGGTTACATGAAGAGGGAAGTGCTGGGAGAGGTCCTGACCCAGCTCCACCTCCCAGAAGGACGAAACTTTCCCTTCTGTGTCCTCACAGTCCCATTAGCAAGACCCCATAGCTCACCTGAGCCTGTATAACGTAAAAGTCAATGGCATCATTTGTAACGCATACGTGAGCACTGCCTGTATGGCAAAAACAGCCCATTACCATTCCATAATTGCTATGGCCCCTTTCTCACCGTGTGCCGGTGGGTTTTTATGCATTTCTGAAGCCGCTCTACGTCATTCTCCAGGGCAGCCTTGGCTCCATTCTTGGCTTCAGCTGTCAGCGTGTAAACACTCAGCCCCTGGTGGTATTTCACACAGCAGTCCCCCGAGTGCACAACATGAGACAAAGTGCTCCAAGAGTCAGGCTCGCCAGCATCTTCTCTGAAATAAAACATACTCGAGTTAATATATACACAAGGCTGAAATGTTGTGTCGCCGTGACATGCAGACTGTTCCTCCGCATGGACAGTCATTGAATCGGTGACCCAAGGAAAACAAGACAGTACAGGCTCCAGGGCCAGTGAGACGCACCCACACACACCCCAATCTTGGCACAACACAATGAACTTGAGTTCAGAGCTAGAGTCAGTGACAAACTCCACTTCACATGGTCCTTCCAAATCTTGTACTTAATTCAGCAACAGACCCAGTTTTTTCCAAGCGCTGAGAGTATGTCAGCAAGCAATGATGAAGGGCATAATCACTTTTTAAAGTGAACTTAATGTAGGGGAAGGAGGCCAAATTGGCAGCCACAGAATGAAAACATTTTCCTGATTCCTGGAACAAAGGCAACAGGAAAATGGACAAGGAGGCAACAATTTCTATGGCATATACAGCCTCCCCCAGGTATTGGACTGACAATTTTAGCTTTAAAAAAATCCAGCATGGGAAAATGGTGTCTCATGTTAAATCTTCATTCGTGCAATGTTTAAAAAACTAGAGCTCAACTGTATTCCAGTATATATAAAGAGAACATATTATGAGTCAAGGTGCTATCACATTAGTCACACTACTTCACACCACGATCACACAGTCTGAAGGATGGAGAGACATCCAACTATGGACTTTCCCATCCCTGTTATGTTCAGATATCACACAAACTGGCACAGGCTGTGAGCTGAAGCAGAGTAGAAAAAGTGGAATAGGACCTACACAATGGTTCAGCTATTTCTTAAACAAGAGCCTTTGGTCAAACACTGGACCCTAATTCTGCAAATATTTGTACAAGTGCTTAGCTATATTAACATGACTAGTCTCACCAACTGCAATGAGACAACACTCATACTTAAAGGGGGGGAATGTATAGAGTGAATACTTCCGTAGTTTTCCGTTCACTTTGTTCCTTCCCCGACCCCTCTTTAAATGTTTCCTTCTGAATTGAAAATGAGTTCAAGGAACTACTTGCACATCATCCTCTTCATTCAGAAAGAAGCACTTTGCATTATAGGACAGACTGGGGTTCCTCCTGTACACCACCCACCTGAGGACCTAGGGTACCCCCAGTGTCCCTCATATTGGTTATCCATACTATGAGCAGCTGGGCAATGGAGGGCTCTTGGCTTTATTGCCTGGGAGTCAGATTAGCTTTGGAAAAGGTTCATTTTGACTGGGAAGAAAGGCATGCTCTTCATTTGAGTTGACAGAGATGAGGTATGATTCAAGGGAAGACAAAGCAGTTTTTAGTCCTCGTGCTTGTTTGGAGGCCAAGTTCACAGCCTAGGTTTTATCTTGACCTGTCAACATGGGTAAAAACCACCAACTGCCTTGTCTTCATGAAGCTGGTATCTCATATTAGATAATTTAACTGAAGAAGATACCATTTCTTTCCCTGCTAAAGGAAAGGCCTGAGCTGCTCTCTTTCCTGAACTACTTCTGTAACCCATGTAAAGAGATAAATGACTATCATAAGAAACTCACTTGAAGAAAAGTGGAAAGCAGTTACACCACGGGGTACTGAAACAGCTAATCTGCATGTTAAAACAAACACCATCTCGGGCTCTGAAGCAGAGCAGTAACAAAGCAGCAGATCTCTTCTCCAGATTGGCAGCAGGTAAGGTGCTCTTTAGGGTGGAGCAACCCACAGCCAGTTTTACACCAGAAAATATAGTGCAAAGAACAACCTTATACTGGGCAGTGGCTAACTAACTACCAGCCCGAGTAGATTTTGTAACCTCTGATTTCTGTGACTCATTTAAATTTCAACTATGAATTGTGGAAATCAAGCTCAAAATAAATGAGCCTAAGTTGCCTCCCATTTACCATAAGGTAATTCTCTGGACATCACTGGAATGACTCCTGATTTATGGAGAAGCAGCATCAGCATTTCTGTAAAGAAACAGAAGGCAGAGTACAGCTCTAGTGACTAGGGTATCAACCCAATCAATATCAAGTCACTGAAATCCAAGTTAACTGAGTTATTAAAAGCATGAGGTAGCTGAATAAATGGCTCTCCTCTACCAAGGAAACACAGACAGTTTTGTCTCGCCTATTTTCCTTTCCAGCTGTCATATATGAGAAATCACTGTACTTAGGGCAGCTTTCAGAACACAATCAAGCAGTCACCGTGAAAAAGCATATTCACCAACTCATGAGAGTAATCACTGAGATTAAAGAGAATAAAGCGCAGCAGCCTTTGTCAGCTTCCCATCAGCTTCGAGTGCACTTATAAAAAGTATCTTCAGACAAAGAATCTGCAGAATCCACGAGTATAAAGGAAACCAAATGACTTCAAAAGCCTCTGGATTCAGAGATGAATTGCACACAAGCACGCAGGACACCAGAATAAAATGACTACACCTACCTCTAATACAATTTTGCACCTTCAGACACATGCCAGACCGACCAAATAATTACTTTAAAATACAAAGCAAGCAACTTCTTCCCTATGCAAGTGTCAGGATGCATGTCCAGACAAACCTTTCCAAAGCGCAGCTGAATCTTCCAAAAGGCCTACCAACTTCTCAGATACATGCCATTGCACAGGACTTCAGGCTTAGCTGCCATTTACAGTCACTTTGCCTATCACTACAGTAAGCAGAGAGGCAATTGAGGGCTCTCATTTATAGTTCACATTTCACAAATTTCCCCATTAAGGACACTGCTGCAACTGAGGTTAGTGAGACTGGTCTTAGAAGAATTTGCTATGCAATATCAGTAAGTAAGGGTGACGGTTATAACCCTGGGTGCATAAGGTGCACATGTGCACACACAAACAGATACCTGTGCCCACAGACAGATGTTTCTCAAGTACTCAGATTGTGTAAACAATGCATTTTGCTCGCTTGCTCATAATCCTTCATCCCCACTATGTCCCTCTAACATCTTGCATGCAAACCCCTGGATTTTCAACAGGACATGACACGGCGTTTCTAGAAGAAATTGTGCTCTTTATGTGAATTCATTTTAGACTGTCTGACCAAAAACCCAACTCATTTTCACAATTATCAATTGCTGTGTAACTGTGTGCAAGCATGCTACCAAGTTGTTATGCCAGCAGATAAAAACATTTACGCATACATTTTTCATTGGTCTAATAAAAGATATCAGATTTACGCAAAGAACCTCGTCTGCCTATGTCCTTGGACCAACACGGCTACAACCTATACCCCTTCAAGCATACATGCATTTCAACTATTTAAATATTAGGTTGTTTTAATAGATGCATGTACAGACCTGGATGCCAGAGCTTTAAAAGTCCTGTTTTCACACACCTGTAACTGTAAAACTGGAGCACTGAAGAGAAAACACCAGCGGCCAGGAAAATGTGCGTCTTTCTAAAACTTTAATTTTACTGAGTCAATCCTTTCCTGGGCTTTCCCTTTTCCTCAGCCTCCTAGAAGAATGTTTGAAGACAGAAATGAATAGATATTTCCATCAAAGCAGATGTGGAAAATACTTCTGTAAGCCAGCTGCAGGCAGCTCCTTCATTTCGAAAAGCAAGGCAATCAAAGCTCATCGTTTACATTCTTCTCTTCCACCACGTCTGCACCGTGTGTGTCCACACTACTGTTCCTGCTGGGGCAAACTTCTTGGACTCGCTGCTTGCCTTGCTTGGACTGAAGTCCTGGTCAGATTAAAACATTTTCTAAAACTGAGGAAGTTATTCTCCTCGGGGAGGAATATCTTTGCGTGGAGAAGGAAGAAACTTTACAAAATTGTCTTGCAGCTATGGAAACGTGGCTCATATCAGCAAGCAAGCCCAGATGGGAATGAGAGGAGAACCAAACAATTACAAATCACTGCTGCCACCAACACTGGTTGCCTGACCCTGACCTACACAGTCCAAGAAATTAATGAGACTGGCCATGCCCCAGTTTAGCTGGCGTATTTGAAACGTAAAACATCACAACATTTGCTTATCTCCAAGTCCTGTATGTGTGGATCATTTGTTCTGTCCCAGTGAAGGAGGAACTGGACACCACCTCAGCAACAAAAGACTGAATGTCATGCAACAGAACGTATAGGGCAGCTCTGTACCAATACTGTATCCAGCAATGGAAAAAGACAAAGTCTGTAGCTATACAGCAAGTGCTAGAACTTCCTGTCAGTACTGACAAGATATTTTTATAGAAGGGGAAGACGAGCGTGGAGAAAGTGTTCAAAGACGCACTTGCAATTGGACGCTAAGATCCTGAAGCCGAAACTGAACCACAGAAATCTGGAAATCTAGTATGTAGACAGATTTTCTAATACACAGCTAAATAAAAACCCATAGACAAATAGAAGAGAAAAAAGAACGTTGTGTTAGGAAGTACTACCTTGTGCCTTACTTAAAAAGAAGAAGAAAAAAAAATCATGAGGGACAGAGACCCTAACGTGCGATTTCCTGGGGAGTTCCCCTTCCGGACTCCAGAGCGGGGCTTTGATTTAAATAAAGCAAATGTAGTGCAACCGTCAACTCACACGGATGTCTTGCATGTCTCATGATAAATGATGATTTTTCTGTAAGCCTCTTTTGCTACATTTTTTTTTTGATAAGGTTCCACTGCTTGTTGTGAAGGAAGTGAGATACGAACGCTTCTACCTCTAATATAAGAAGATGGAGAAAAAACACCAATTCATTTCAACTGCATGGTTTTAAAGCAAACAGTTCTCTCCCTCTCTTAAATTTATTTATTTATTGCTTGGCTTTGCTCTGGATTAAACTCCAAAGAAACTGTCCCATATTAAAGGCTAAGATCAGTAGCTCCTGTAACACAATGTTGAAGTTCAGTCAGTGTGGAACTTGAAAACAGCACTTCAATAAAGCTCGCAGCTAAGTCCCTTAATCCTGAAATTCAGTTTCCAGATTTACAAAGCTAGAGTGTCACTAGAATTTGAGGACTCCGAATTAGAGATGTCAGCGTTACTGTCAAGCCAACGTTCCCCCAAATCTACCGCATGGTGGTATGAGACCCTAGAGTATCCCCTTATTTTTAAGAGTGGACTCTATTGCATGGATACTCTGAGTGCATTTTTAAAGGTAACAGCTAAAATTGTTGGATCACCATTTTTCTTGGAAGTACCTTCACTCCTAAGATGACAATCCACTGTCCCCATTATCAGAACACATCCAGACATGCCACAGGCACTCAACTTACCTACACCTAAAATATGATACCAAATGAACTACAGATAGACACCCTTAGACCTACAATGCAAGGGAACTTGAATACTCCAGAGCGCCATTTTCAAAGAATTTGTCTATAATGGCTTAAACAAACTTAAACCTG
Source organism: Crocodylus siamensis (assembly GCF_052110815.1). Taxonomy (NCBI): domain Eukaryota; kingdom Metazoa; phylum Chordata; order Crocodylia; family Crocodylidae; genus Crocodylus; species Crocodylus siamensis. Next base: position 12,591,623 of record NC_143409.1, on the reverse strand, counting down.
GTGTATCCAATTATAGATGTCAGGGTTGGAAGGGACCTCAAAGATCATCGAGTCCAGCTCCCTGCCCCAGGGGCGGGAAGTCAGCTGGGGTCAAAGGATCCCAGCAAGATAAGCATTCAAACATTTTTTGAATGAGGCCAGAGTAGGTGCCTACACCACTTCTGGAGGGACACTATTCCAGGTCTTGGGGGCTCAGAGAGTAAAGAAAAATGTTTCAAACACATTTGATGGAACAGCAACAAATAAATGTGCATCCTCCCCTCCTCAAAAATAACCTGAAGAAAGCCCCGCATTGGAAAGCTTGTCTAACCTTATCCCAACTATGTAGTTGGTCCTTTAAAATGTCATCATATTTTACGGTAGAAAGAGATAAAAAATTGACTTGTATAATGATGACGACTCATCTCGCATCTCTTATCATACTGCACATGGAAGTTAACAGATGCGGAGGTGAATTTGGACATTATCCTAAATTTTGACATGTGCAACCAGTGCTTCTCAATGAAAGGTGAAACAATAAACAAACAGTTTTTGAAGTGCAGTATCCTGTAACTTGGAAAATCCTCAAACCACTGATCAAGTCTCAGGCAAACTATAATCCATGTGAGAAAGAAAACTGGGTTTCCAACCCTTCTTTAATGAAAATTCACAGACCCACCTATCGTCAGAGAATATGCCCAATTATTATCACAGCAAATCAAACTATCCTTCCTCGGCTCTTCCAACCAAGCATTTTTCCATCTCAATGTGGGCTGTAAAATAATAAAACACAACTCCAATACTGGTATTAAATATACTTGCCAGGCAAAACAATTCACATACTCTGCATTCCATAAGGCAAACTGCCTCTTAAATTATTTCTTCCTGTGGTTTATGTTTTCATATTTTCCACTAGCTTATATTCAAAAGGCTTGGACTTCATGGAGTTCAGGTCCTTGGATCCAAATCTACAGTCTTTGCCATTTTGAGACCCATCACAAGGTCCCAAAATACCCCTGTTAAAGGGAACTACCATATTTACCCCAAAACAAGACCCCCCTGCAAAACAAGTAGATTCTATACATAGAAAACGTATTCATTTGTTATAATCTTCCACGTATATGATCCAGTTATTGGAGATTTGTCTTCAATTCGTCTCAACTATCATCACACCAGGGAAAGCAGTGGCAGACGGGCAGGCAGTACGGAGGCAGGTGGTAGGGGAGTTAAGTGCCCTGACCCTTTCCCCCTCCATACATTACCACCTGCCCCCACCACCACTTACTCCCCTGTGGTGCCTGCCCCGCCCCATTCCTATGCACCCCAGCTTCTGCTGCTCCCCCCTCCTCTACTGCTGTGGGGCTGGGCAGGGGTCAAAACAGCCCCTCGACTTGGATTCAAGACAAGGGGTTTCCCCATCAATGTTAAACTGGGAGCGAGGGAGTGGTCATCTTATATTAGAGTACATGCAAAAGCAAAGGAGGAGGATCACTACATTTTTCACAGATAAGGGTCTTATTAGACATTTAGGATGTGCCTGTGACCTGCAAAAATTTGAGATGAGATCTAATGGAATGCATCCCCTATCATCTTTACTACAGAGCAGTGATTCACAGAGCGCAACTATGCCCTGACATGCCTTGGGATCCTTTCGAGGGCGTCATGAGTGTGCCAGTCAATGTTAACAGTGTTAGGTGTAAAAATAAGTTTACCAAGAGAAGCTCAGAGATTTGAAAGCAGAATCTGTTGAGTCAAAAACATTCTGACCTGTTGTGGTCTTGCTGAGTTCTCTGCAACAGAAGAATTGCTCTATTATTTTCTGTAGTCAAAAAACAAGTGAAACCTAACAGCTGGCATTTTCCAAGGGTGCCTCAAGTCTAAAAAAGGTAGAGAACCATTGGTACAGAAGTACAGCAATGGAGACAACCTCAGCGTGTATTGCTGTACCCGTGTCATTAAAAAAAATCTCTAATAAAAAAAAAAAAGAGCAACATACAATGGGATCTGATCCTGCTGCCAGACGCACCTACGTTCTGGAAACAAGTCTGACCACAGGCTGCGTTAGAGCTCTGCAAAAGGCAGAATTTTGTCTCCCTCCTACCATTTTAGCCACTTTTGATGAAACAGGATCATGCTAAGTCTGAATCTCTGAAGATCAATAAACTTAAATATCTTCCTTTAACCCCCCCTCCCCTTTTCTGCCAGATTTGATCCAAACAGTGCAGCAAAATGAGAACAAGGAAGTGCAACCCATGTGTGCCAGGAGACCAAAGAAGTTCTTGGAAACCACTTGTTTACACTACCCTACATGCATCTTGAAATGGAAATGGCCTATCACAAAAGTATCCGGGTCAATCTGTACTGCAGGTTTTGATAGCTTTATAGTTTCATTTCCTACCCCACCCGTCCCCCATCTTTGGGTCCTCCCCTCAGTATTTAGTAGCTTCTCAAGTCTTTCACGCTCTTTGGGTGACAGCACCAAGCACATCTAGGCTTGCTTGACGACCTGATGTGCCACAAAACAAACTTAAATCATTATGTCCTTTTCACAGCTTACCAAATCTTCTTGCACCCCTTCATTTTACTCCTTCTCAGGAATGCATTATGAGAGCTTTATCTCCTGGTATATCTGGTTTCAGAGATTCCTTCCCTGCAAGGAAAGCATGCAATTCTTCTTCTTTTAACTGTCCACTGATATGCCCCCTTCTTAAGTTGTGTAAGCATACTAAAGAGCCAGTGGAGGAAGGCAATGAGTGATAAATACTGCAGCCACACTTGGGGAGGTAGAGTAAGGGCATAAAAGGGTAGTAAAATGTGAAGTTGTAGAGGAGTATTTCCTTCATGCTCCCCTGTTCTTGTACCTACCTTACCCTCTCCCTAAGCTGCAAGCCTTCTCTTCGCCTGAACAAAATGGCACATTAGCAGCTCAGCATTTCTTCCAGCTAAATGAGAAATACCTTACTTACCTGAATACAAGACAAGATTTTTCCTCTAGTTGGCAAGGAGGAAAAAACCCTCATCTTTTAACTGCATACAAGAAAACCTCATTGAATACACTGGCTATCATTAAACTGCTGCCAAAAGCAACATGTGCTCAGTAATGGAAACCAACTATGAAGTTGATTAAATGCAGCCAACACTGAGCATGACTAGAAGACACCTGGACTGTACTGGGAAAACATGCTGATGGGAACTTTGGGGGGGGGGGGGGGGGAGGGGGGAGGGGTGGAGAGAGGAAGCTGCATCATACATGTAAGCCCCAGCCCTGGAAGTCTTGGAGTTCAGATGCCCCCTACTCTTGCTTGTTCCTAGCCAAAAGAGTAAGAAGCAGCTAAAATAAAATAAAAGGGTAAAAGCAGTCCGCCATTGTCACAAAATTGATGAGAATCTATCACGAAGATAGGTTAGCGCAAGTCATGTGAATGAACCATATGGTAATGCCCACTCAGCGCAGTCCCCCTCAGCACCAACTCTTTTTCAAGTCATAGTGAGCCACTCCATTACATACATTTCAAAGGCTGCTTCACTCCCACAGCTGAGCTACACCTTTCTTTCCCATATCCAATGATTCCTGTTTCTCCACCAGCCTTAAATGCCTGGTAAACATCAACTCAGGACCCAAACAGGTCACCCAGAATCCTTCTGTCACCCCTTCTGCCCACCTGTCACATAAGATTAGTGTGGCCCCAGCCTTCAGGAGATGGAACTGAACCCCCCTGCGTTGCATATGCATATACATTTTTGGAGGATCCCAAGACTCATGACAAGAATGCCTGGCTCCCGTCATGAGCAGAGGGCTACTTAGTACATGAGACCTTTGTTGGGGCCATATCTGGAATACACACACACACACACACACACACACACACACACATATATGGAGCGGTGCTGAGCGGTTGGATCATCACCGTTTGAGATGTTGTTGACTCTGGTGGAACCCAGTCCAATGAAATACGGAGCCTTTGGCTTTGGACTAATATCACACATAAATTTGTACTATATGTAAGCAGGTGCCAAAATGCTGTTAGGAGCATGTTTATGGAATACCTATGCTAAAAATGTGTAGTAGTTTCCAAAAAAAGGTAACACGAGTCAATCCTGGAGGAACTAAGTCTATGGGTACTATAGGCAAATTGCTACGGCTGCATTTAATTTCAAGGTCATTGTTGTCAAATTTGTTCCTCACTTCTGTGTGCTCAGGAAGAGCAGGTGCTGACAGTAAGGAGAGGGGATAAAGGGCTGGAAAAGGTTCACAGGGAATCAAAAGGCAGAAGGGCTACTTGACCCCCCAAATTTACTTTCCTTGCTGAGGCAGTGAGAAGACAACAAATTCAAGGCAAACCTCAAATTTTTAGATGCTATACCTGGGGAACTGCAACAAATTTATAAATTTTCCATACATAGAATCTTATTATTTGGGGGTCATCTTCTATTCAAGTAAATATGGTACTACCTACAACCCGCTTATGGCTTAAACGATAACCACATTAGAATTCAAGAGGAATCTGGTTTTCATACTGGACACCTCTACCAGCATCAGGAACCGCTTCTGTTCAGCTTTTAATGCCTCCAATTCCTTCTCTTTCATGTTTCGTATTTTACTGAACTTCGGGCAAAAAGCAGCAGCTGCCTTCTAACACAATACTCTGTGCATATCTATATCACTGCAAGCCAAGAAAGCTGCCTGACCTATTAACATGACTGCATGGGCGGGGGGGAGGGGGCAAAAAAACCAGACAGGTAAGTGTCACGCCAAAAGCATTAACCAAAGGCTCTGGTTAGCTCAAGAAAAGGTTATATACAAACTGGTCAGTTAGAGCATCTCTTGGCCACTGGTTATTAATACCTTTTGTGCATACCCTTATGTCCAAGTTTCTTTTGTTCATGCATCGTGCCACCATCATTCATTCCAGACAAAAGTGTCAGCAAAAGATAACCAGGGATCCTAGTTTTCTCTGTTTAAAAATCCAAAAGTCTCTGATTAAAAGAGAACCCCCCGCACTGAAATCTGCATTTTCCCATGATTAAAATGAAATGCCACCATATGTACGTATGTATCAACTGAACACAGTATTTTATTAATACATTTACAAGTTTTAAAGCAATTTGGAAGCCTACCAGTGTCTCCAACATAATAAAATAAATTCTAAATACCTATATATTTTGCACACCTACCGCAGGTGCACCCAGCAAACAAGCAGCTGGGGGTGGGAGGATGCAAGGCAGCGCAGCCTTCCTAGTCCGCTACTCCAGCCCTCTGCCAAGTGGGGGTCCAGCCGAGCTGCAGCCTTTTGCCCTGCTGTTGGCGCACAAATCTAGTGCCCCACCCCACTCCCCTCTGGTATCGCCTGTGGCACACCTGACTCCTTCCTTGTGAGTGAGTGTGCGCAGATGCGAGGACAGCATGCAGATGTGGGGAGCTGCACCCTCTCCCTTCCCCCTCCTCCCCCCCTTCCTCCCCCCCATGAGCCACTTATTGCTTTGCCCTGCTCCTTCACCAGACACAGGCAAACGGAAAACCCAGATCCCTGCAGATAACCACAGGAAGCACAGGACTTTCCACATATAAATTATTACTTCATATCAAGCCGAAAAGGACATGTAGGTAGCAAGGATATTTCAGCCTGCGCACAGCCAGAGAAACCATCACACAACAGTCACAAATGTAGAACTGAACTGAACTGAAACTTGCTGACCAGCTACTTATATCACTTCCTATGTATAACTGGTGTTTCTGGAATGAATTTACGTTATAGGCTACTTTCCTTGTAGTAGGAGTTTAACAAATCTGCCAAGTCCTTAAATTAAATGAAAAATATCAGGTGATCTTCAGACTCCGCTCTTACCTAGCGGACCACTTCAGCACATACTGAACTTTAGGTTCAGGCTTCCAACCTTTGCTGAATTAGAATGGGAGCATTTGCACATTTAAAATTAAGCATGGATTTAAGCATCTGGCTGAACTGGTACTTACAGTTGCAGATAAGCAAAAAGGGCATGGGCAACACATTAAAAGGGGACACCGGGGGATTTATCTCCCATAAGAGCATTCAGCTGATCTGTCATTAAGTGTTTCACACGCCTGTCTTATCTTGGAGGAATTGAAAAACAAAACCAATGCTATTTACCCCTGAATGAAATAGGTATTAACTTACCATATCTGAATTACTATAAATTTAGCTTCTACCTACCAGGAAATAGCATAGACACATGGAACTGTTACAGCTTGTCAGCTGGACATGCAGAAACTCATCCCTTGCACCTTGTCAATAGGTATATATGTTTCGCCTAGCCGTATCGGAGACAGATGCAAGCCTCCTTCGTAGCCTAGCTGCAGAAACAGCACGTACTCTATCCACTTATGAAAGGAAAGTGTTACTAAAGAAGTCTGTCAGCCTACAGGCACTGCTGAGATCATCCTGAGAGGCACTGAGATTATCCTGCCAGGACAGCATCACAGGTCTCAGCCCTTACATATACAGTTGTGAGCAATAGCCAAGAATCACAAAATACTCATAAAATATCTTTGTTGCCAGTAAGGCTCTTGGTCTTTTTTGCTAGTTGGGTCTGGGTCAGTTTGAACTTGGAAAAACTGCATTTGTGTTCTGAGAAGAACCACACTCTGTTTGGCTTCTTAGAGCACTGATTTACAGCTTCACAGGCAAGACACCTGGCCATTATGAAGTTGAGAAAGTGTGAAACTCTCCTGTCCTGTCCATCATCCATGAGCTGCAGTGAAATGCTTGTTGCAGACAGTGATGATGATTGACAAACTAGTGTAAAAAGCCTTCACATTTTCTAGGAGATGCTAGTGACTACTTCAGGGCTTGGTCCTGAAAGGGGTCCAACAGCACATTTGTTCTGCGACTCTCCTCGGCTAGGGACAAAAATTACACATAAAATAGTGTAAGCGATCAGAAACCAGTTTGAATCTATAACACAACACAAGCTCAGTGCACATAAACTGCTTTCCAAATGGCCAAAACTGGTTTAAGATAAACCCGGATGGATGTAGCATTAGACTGAACTGATGTAGGTTAAACTGGTTTATAGAACTTGGGTCCCAGGTCCCCTCCAGACTCAGATCAACTCCCAGTCCCCCAGCATCCCAGGATGCTTTGCACCTCCCCTCACAGGGCGGACAGGCTAGTCTGGCCCAAACGCTCTGCTCCAGCCAAGCAGGGACCTGTGCTCTGTTGCCCCCTGGCTTCCGGCCCCAGCCACTGCATGCAGGTAGCAGCATTTCTGGGATCGCAAATGAATGTCTGTTCACTTCATTGGTTCAGTCTATGCAGCTTAGACTAACCTCTGAAGACTGAATCGATTTAGCCTTAGGCACTTTGACCATCTGTCCCTTATGTCTCTCCTACTTTTTAATGTGCCACAGTTATGATGAGGTACAGAGAGGTAACAGTGTGAGCACCCTGATGATTTTGTATACTTTTAGGTGACTCAACTGAGAGGTTTAGACTGCTCCTGAGAAAAATCAGATTATAAAGGAGGTATTTATTAGCATGGATCTGGGTTTTCCGTTTCCCAAGTAAAAATGGATAAAAAAAATGCAGGTTTTCCCTTTTCACCGAGAAAAACACGCATTTCCGTTTTTGCAAAGAGCTCTCTGCAGGCTGGCAAAATTCCAGCCTGCAAAGGGTTCGGGAAGCGGGCGCCATGTGCACGTGCACACTCACACATGCACATGGCCCCCAGGCAGCTTGGAGAGCAGCTCCCATAGTCAAGTCTGGCGGGGGAGGATGGGAAAGTGAGGCCCCTATAGGGAAGGAGAGATGAACAGAAGGAGCGAGTTGGGAAGGGCTGGGGCTGCTGCCCAGCCAGGTGGTGCATGGCACTTGAGGCCAGGGGCCAGAATACGCAGCTGCAGGGCCTGAGCAAGAAGCGGTACAGGGCTGCAGGTGGCTCGTCCGGGGGGTGGGGGAAGGGGATGCTGGCTCCCTACCACTGCATGCACTCCCAGGGGAGGGGAAAAGGGGGGCACATGTCCCCCAGATCTGTGCATGGGGCAGGGGCAAGCTGGCTGCTGCAGGCCCGAACTCCCCGTCCTGCTGTCCTCCCCCCGGGGGTTCCACGGCCCAGTGGGTGGGTCCCGGTGTAGCAGGGCAGAACGGGGCCTACTGGGGAAGCTCCTTGCTGCTGCAAGCCCAGTGCCACCCTGACAAATTGTCCCTTGCCCACCCAGCAGCAGTGGGAGCGGTGGCACAGAGTTTTGCCCCCTGCTGCTGGCAGGCGGACAGGAAGTGCTTCACCAGGGTGGCACAGGGCTTGCAGCGACAAGGAGCTTCCCTAGCAGGCCCCGCTCTGCCCTGCCATACCAGATCCCACCCGCTGGGCCATGGAGGCTCCAGGAGGAGGGCAATAGGGTGGGGAGCTCAAGCCCACGGCGGGCAGCCTACATCTGCCGCCTGCCCCCATGGGCTCTGCTTCAGCAATGCCACCTGTGGGGGAGGTGGAGCCGGGCTCCGTGGTCCACTCTGCCACAGCAGTTGCTGCCTCCTGCAGATGACAGCCAAGGCTCGGGCATTGCAGACCTGGGCTCCTGGCCCCATAGCCCTGGCAGCTGAATGGCAGGGGAGACTGTGGTTGGGGAGTTAGGGGTACCAGCAGGACCCGAGGGGCTGTGAGTGAGGAGCGTGGACCTGTCCCAGTGAGCAGAGGGGGTAGGAGGACCTCTGATTTTCCATGATAAAAACCCCAAAAATCAAATAACAACATTTATAAGTATTTAGAACGTATTGTATTGTATTATAGTAACTGAGTCACTGGCCGGCTTCCAAACTGCTTTAAAATTGTAAATATATCAATAAAACATTGTGTTCAATTGTGTGTAATATTAGGCATCTCATACACACACACACACACACGCACACAGGTGTTTCATTTTAATCATGGATTTGGGGGGTTTAATCAGAGAATGTGTGATTTTTATCAGAGAATGAGATTTTTAAACAAGAGAAAACTACGATCCCTTTTTATTAGCTTGTTCTTATAATAGAGATACAAACAGCATGCCTACTTTAAATAAAATGAACAGCAATTGTGCAGCATCACTGAAAATATTCAATAATCAAACAAGAGACATGCAATGAAAAGTGCAAAGTGGCCAGCATGCTTTCCTGGCCCTGCTCAAACCTCAGCCCCTAATTTTAAAATTCATGTATATATTTTCTTCAGAGGCAAAACGTTTCCAGTCCTTGGACCAGCTGAATATTAGTTAGTCCTCAGAATCATTTCCTATGCCTGACTTAAAAAGCAGAAGGAAAAATGGACCTGAAAGACAGATTGGGTTACTATACTGTACTTTATTTGGAAATAGCAGTTAGTGTCCAAAACGCAGCTGTCTTCTTACATAGCTGAATTATGAGGTTACCCCAGTGCTCCAGACTGCACTGGATCTTGGAAGCCACTGCCTTGCCTTGTAATATGACAACTAAAATCAGCTGAAGCTCTTAAGAGAACGGTTTAAACAGGAGGAGACTTCAGGCAAAGTTATCTCAATGAAGGATCCTTCCTCAACTGGAATCCTCTCTCTTCGCTCCTCTGAAAGACGCTTAGTTCTCAAGCAGCACCGTACCTAGACTCCTCATGGCCCTGGAAGAACTTTTAGTATCAGGCCAGAGAAAATTATAATAAATCGGACAACGGCAAAAAAACCTCAAAACATTTTCGGGCCCCCTTTCTGTCTGGGCCCAGGGTGGCTACCCAGTTTGCCCATGCCTGTCTGGCACTATTCACGGCATATCACCGGTTTTCCTAAGCATTTCTGGCAAGGTCCCAGTATTATTTTGGCCAGTGGTTTACACCTCAAGAGTTGGCCATGTCGATTCTGAATATCTTATAAGCAAGTATCTAGCCAACCAGGATACCCCTGATGAAAGGTACTGATGCTGTGCTCTGGAAAGTGCCATTGACTCATGCAACACACCAGTCCATCTGCATGCCAGGGAGAGGCAAGGTTTTACACTGAATTTTTTACATTTACAGATAAAGGTTTTACAGGGTGATTTATGGCTGATTCGTAACACTCCCATTAAGATCCCTCTCTAAGGGTGCTGCGCACACTCTAATCTCATTCTGCCTTTTGGTCTTGAAGCAAGCGTGTACTTCTATTGAGGGGGAGAGATGATGCAGAAGCCAGCCAGCAGACTGTTACCACAGGAAGCAAGAATGCTCCAAGGCCTGTAAAATGAAAATTTAAAAGCTGCTTTTATGAAGAACTGCAGCAGCTAAAAAGGGAAAGCTTGTTTGATAAACAGAGATTCAAAATGCCACTAACATAATTAGTTCCCTAGCAAAATATTTACATCTCAGATGAATCAGAGCTGTGCTTTGCAGCTGAACACAGACAAAACTGCAGCAACTGTGAAGTTTGTTTGCTATTTAAGAATTGTAACCTTTCTAATTACAGCTGAACCCCTCTAATTTGCAAGGATCGCTGGGAGAATTATGGCAAATTACGGCACGTACCATGTTTGCAAGTAAACAATTAAAAATCCCAACGATGAGGCACCACAAAATGTGTACTGTTCATTTACTTTGTCAAATGCAGTTTAATTACTTGCAGAAAGAATGAAGTCTTTGTCTGTGCACTCCCTGCAATGTGTTGCTGTTCTGTATTTTGCTGAGTTATACCAAGAGCTTTCTATATGCAAAGTTTGTGAAGCATGATGAAAGTGCAAGGGAGGAGGTTGCACACTATCCCATTGCCTTTGGACAACCTAAGACACGTGCTTGCTTTTCTGTATTTTGAAAATAAATATTGCTCTTCAACAGGGATTTTTAGGTCCAAAACCTCTCTCTATTCTATAGGCATGAAAGCCACTAAGAACAGAATCACTGCAGTGCAGACAACCATTTCCTTCGCAGCCATACACTTCTTTCTCATGATGGCTCTTCATAGCAAGTGGGAGATGGACCCAAGTCAGAGCCCGTTGGCTGTGAGCCTGCAACCACATGCTGCAGACACCAAAGCAGAGCCCACGGGCCAGGATCCTTATTGTGACCTATGGCTTTTAGTAGGAGGCTCAGATCGTGCACCAGTCACAGAGGAAGAACTCCATCTCCCCAACCCTGTGCAGAGATCAGCGTTTGGTGGAAAGCTGGTTTTCAGAAAGAGCATTTGATACGCTGAGTCTATGCCTGGCTGCTGTGATTACAGTACCCTTGTGCATTAACACCCCACCGCTCAAGCTAAAAGAGGATTCAGTATGCTACTGTCTAGGAAAGACAGGAATCCAGATCTTGTTATAGTAGTGTTACTGGAACAGAGTCTTATTTTCACAGCTGAACTGCAAGGCCATTAGAAAGCTCCCTGGCTTAAACTAGAGCCACGCTCCCTGGAGAAATGAGCCACACAGAACAGACGCGACCAAAAACCCAAATCCTCTGATCTTCTCATTTTACTCCAAGCGAGGAAAGCCACTTTGATACTGGAACCAGTTGTGCAACAACTCTCAAGTACACCAAGTGGCTGTTGTAATAATTTTGTTTATTCCCCCATTTTTATTAAATTACTAGCTTTGCTCCTATTTGGGTAACAGCAGTATTTACAGTACTTGCTGAGAGCCATATAATCAACTTTGGACTAATTTAACTTTCTTGATGGTATGCCAATCCTGCTCCGCTGCTAAGCGCCTCAACACCCCAGAGTCCCATCTCATTTCAGGGACAAGCTGAGAGAACTAGATATGCTTTATTTAGTTTGGGGGAAAGAAAATAGGAGGGAAGGGGGAAAATGGGACATGATATCAGTTTTCAAATATCTGAAAGTCTGCCACAGAAAAGAGGGAGAACAACTATTCTCCCTTGCCACAGATTAAATCTCAGAAAACACTTCCAGGCTGTAAAGACCATAGGATCATGGAACAAGCTGCCCTAGGAAGTTGTAGAAACTCCTTATTTATGGATTTATTAAATTTACATGCTGCCCTCCCCACAAAAGGCTCACAGCAGCTTACAATATAACACAATATAAATTATAAAAGCAGTTTTATTATACACTATTCAGTTTGAATATTAAACACCCAACTCCCTGTATAGTGCTCTAAAACTTAGCCCTGCCAATTGAAAGTCTGTCCAAAGAAAAGGTCTTACAGAACTTCCTAAGGATGACCGGGCTCAAGGTATGAAAGGCCCCAAGTGGGAGGGAGGTCCGGAGCTGAAGAATGACTTCCCATGCGTTTTCAAACGAACTTCATGCACAGATTTTACTTGCAGGAGGTTGCTCTGAGCTCACTTTAGGGACTGCGATGAAACACAAGTTGGCAGACCCAGCTCACGCAGGGCTTTATAGGTCAAAACCAGCACCTCAGATAGCTCATGGAAGGTTACTGGAATCCAGTGCAGATGCCAGAGCATTGGAGTAATCCTCTACTGGACATTTTCATAAAGAAGCTGCCTAGGCCTTTGTCTGGGATGGTTTCTGGTGGCACATCCTGCACCTGGGAGGGGACTGGACTAAATGACCCTAGAGGTCCCTTCCAGCCCTATGATTCATAGGACTCATCCATCCCCCCTCATTCCCCCATCCAGCATACAAAGATGAGGTGTGTTGCTACCGCATTACTAGAAAGACTGGATGCTTTCAGCATGACCCAACCCAAAAAACACTCAGGAACAGCAAGGCAACACTGACCCCGTGTCATTCCCAGCACTTGAATATTAAATAAAGGTTTGGTGCAAAGCCTCTGTCCTCCTCTCCCTACCTTAGAGTGGCAACAGCTGAGAAATTTTCAGACGTGGGTAAAGGTAAAATGCGGCTCCTTCAGCAGCACGCACCGCAAGATTCAATTTGAGAATATTTACAAATAAATATTGTAAAGTTTTATTTACAAGAAAGGGGAAGGGAGAGCCAGGCCAGCTGTAGGGAATCAGGAAAGGGCTTTTCCTCCCCTCCCGGCACTATTTAGCCATGCCGGGCGGAAGCCACACAAACAGGCCCTGCAAACGGGCACTCTTGAAGGGTGCGCCAAAGTTTGCATGCGAGTTTGCACAGGGGGGAGAGCAGGAGGAGTCTGAACGCTACACGTCGGCAGCTTTGGACAGAGACTTCAGAGTCCTCAGGTAAGTGCGCATAAGGGAGTCTTAATGGGGTTCATGACTCAGAGCACAGCCAGGGACCCTGCCCCGATGCTGCCTCTCACCCTGGGCTCCTCTGAGGCCTCCAGCCAGAAAGAGCCTTTGAGTGGGTCAGTGGCACCTGGGCCCCCTGCCTGCAGGGGTTGCCTGGCAGGTACTTGAGGGCTCGGGGGTAGCGGGAAGGCCGGGAGTCCCCTAGCCTGTCCTACGTGTGCTCTCCTTGAGGCCCTGGAGGGACAGCTGAGGAAACTCCAGGCAGAGGTGAGCAGGCTGCAGGGGATCAGGGCCGCAGGGGATGAGACTGATGATTACTTTCATTCTCTGCAGGACAAGACGCCAAGCGGAGAAGCAGCAAGGGAATGCCCTGAAGCAGATGCAGAATAGTGGAGGATGGTCACCTCCCAGGCCAGACCTCTCACCGCAGAAACGGCTCCACCGGTGCAGTTGGTGAGCAAATATGAGGTCCTGGCTGCACTGGAGGAGTGTGTGATGGAGGAAAGTGCACTGGAGGAGCATACAGCCAACACCAAGCGAGCTGGGGCCAGCCAGGTAACCAAAAGAAGAGACAAGGTGTCATTGTGGCGGGTGACTCCCTGCTGAGAGGAGCAGAGGGACCCATGTGTCACCTGGATCCCACGGCGCATGAGGTCTGCTGCCTGCCCGGAGCCAGGATCAGGGATGTCACGATGAGGATTCCTGACCTCATACGGCCCTCCAACAACTAACCCATGGTCCTCATCCAAGCAGGAACAAATGATGCGGCCAGGAGTGGTCCAGACCACATAATGAGCAACTACAGAGCTCTGGGGACAAGGCTTAGGAAGACAGGGGCACAGCTGGTCTTGTCAATCCTCCCAGTCAGCAGTCACAGTAGGCATCATGTCACCTGCATCAGAGAAGTCAACCCGCAGCTCCGGAGTTGGTACCATTGTGTGGGTTTTGGCTTCCTGGACTATGATCTGCGCTTCTGTGCAAGGGACTTACTGGGACACGATGGGCTTCATCTCTCCATTAAAATTAAGAGTCTCTTTTCTTACAGGTTGGCTGATCTCCTACGTCGGGTTTTAAACTAGGTTTGACAGGGGACAAGGAGGCAGGAGATGGAGAGAATCTAGGACCTGCAAACTATGAGACATGCAACAGTACATCCCAGGTAAGTACTAAGGGGCCCATTGGACATCAGAACAGTGGGGCACCAAGGGCACCATTCAGAGATCTCAAGTGCCTCTGTACTAATGCTAGGAGCATGGGGTACAAGCAGGAAGAACTTGCACTCCTGCTTGCAGACAATAGCTTTGATTTAGTGGGGCTAACAGAAACCTGGTGGGACCTTACCCACCAACTGAGCGATACACATTGAGGGCTACAGGTTGCACAGAAGGGACAGAGTAGGGAGGAAAGGAGGTGGGGAGGTTGCTGTCTATGTTAAGGAGCATTATACATCTACCTTAATCAAAACGGGATCAGAGGAGAAAGTTGAGGCATTGTGAGTTAGGATACATGGCAGTTGAGGGGAAAGAGACTTGGTGGTGGCGGTCTGCTACAGACCGCCACATCAAGGGGAAGAGCTAGACTTGGAAGTCCTGAAGCAGCTCTCAGAGGCTGTACAGTCTAGGGACGTGGTTGTCATGGGGGACCTAAACTACCTGGACACCTGCTGAGAGCAGCCACCAGCCAAATCCAAACGTTCATGTAGGTTCTTAACCTGCATGCAGGCCCTTCACCTAACACAGGAGATATACGGTCCCACTAGGGGGAATGCCTTACTGGACTCGGTATTGGCTACAGGGGATGACCCGGTAGGGAAATTAATAGATTTTGTGATCTTGTGGCCGCCTACAAATTCATTAGGAGGGGTGCAGCAAGGGATCAGAGATGCTCTGTTCACCAAGACACCTCTTGGGGCAATAAGGAACAATGGTCACAAACTGACAGACAGCAGATTTAGGTTAGCTATCAGGAAAAACACTTCTTCATGGTAAGGGTGGCCAAAATTTGGAATGGGCTTCCAAGGGAGGTGGTGCTCTCCCCTACCTTGGGGGTCTTTAACAGAAGGCCGGGTAGGCATCTGGCTGGGGTCATCTGACCCAGCACTCTTTCCTGCCCAGGCAGGGGGTCAGACTCAATGATCTGCTGAGGTTCCTTCTGACCCTACCAACTATGAAATAATTATGGGAATCAAGAGACTGACCCTTGTAACTGGATCAGCATTCAGTGACTACAGCAGTTTAGGAGACACCTGTGCATGACACTCAGCCACTGAGATCAGAACCAAAAATTCATATCAGAAAAGGAAAGTTAAGGTGAGTTCTTACAGTGGCAAGACATCTGAGGTAATAAAAGAGGCATAATGGTACAGACTGGGTGTGCAACCATGTAAAACCTTTTCTTTTGCCTTGACAAATATTTCCCTTGACACTTACACTCTTTGCTTTATCAGGCTTGGCATTAAACCTGCATCTCTGAATATACTGTTATTCAAAATAATTTCTAGTCAGCCATAGCAGAGTTGCAATGCACTGCAGTAAGGAACAGCACAAAAAATTTACACAAGGTCAGTTATTTGCTGTTAGTATGACTTATCCGGTTATGATATTCATAGAAGAAACCTCTAATTTTGTTTTAAATGCCTGGATTAATTTAAACCCAACCCAATTATACATACCTTCTTCTACAGAATCAGTATGACTTAAGCAAACAGTGGCACAGTGTGCTAATTAATAGAAAAACAAAACCCAGAACCGCCCAAAGCAGCTGTCCACTGCAGAACTTCACTTGTTCATTTGTGTTTTCATAAGGCTTGACTCTAATTAGCTAACATTACAAAAACTGACTCATTCTGAGTTTTTAGGGTCAGCCGGAAAGAAAGCACTGTGCCATAAAAACAAAAAGGAGAACACAGCACATCTCTTGCGTTTCCCAAAATCTTTGAGGGCCTGCCCAGTCACTTCCAGCAAAGGAGGCAAAAATAAAAGTTACTAACAAAAAAACCTGCACCTTCATACTGAGTGCAACGTGCAGAGGAACAGATCTCACAGACAGGCAGGTTGCAAGGGATGGAAAGCCAAGGCAGGAACGGAAGAAATCATCCTTACTCTGTCAAAAGCTGATGCAACTTCTGATAGCCCCTCTCCAAGGCCAGAGTCACAGGCGTAGCTCCTTCATTGTTGCGGATGCAGAGAGCTCCTCTTCCACCTGGCTGCTGTAACAGAAACCACGTCAACCGCTGCAGACCTAGCCTCACTGAGAAATGCAACAGTGTCTCCCGGGGGATATTCTCTGTAAAGAAAGAAGAAAAAAAGAAAAAAGAAAAAGGTATTTGTAGAGTGCAGGTTAGATGAACATTGTTTCCCCCACAGCCCGGTTACTGGAGCCGAGCCACACACAAAATACAGTACAATGGTTGGCATAAAACTAAAAGCTGCTCTGAGCCAAAAAGTCAGGCAACCTAAACACTGAAGCACCTGGAAAAACACGCTGTGCAAAGGCTGGCTGCCAGAGCTCAGGAAAGCTGGGTGCCTCAAAGCAAGGGGATCGCCACGGGAATCCTAAGGAAAGCTGGGACTACTCCGGACCTCTTCAGAACAGACCCCATGCCCAAGCCAACGTGAAAAGGCCAATTTCCTAACTGGGCTTAAAATCTATGGAGTTGAAATACTTCAAGAAGAGCTTCAGGATGTACATCCAAGTATATATGTAAGCATTGTCCTCCCACAGAAACCTGTATGAAATGTTTGGCATTGCCAGACGTGATTCCTGCCTAGGCACAGGAAAAAATGCTAAATGTAAGGTACAAATCTAGAGCAGACGTAAAGGAAAACAGTCCACACTTTCTCTTGGGAAGGAAGAAACAGGGGTTTTTCCCTTTACAACTTGATTACGCCTTAGAACAGCTTTTTTATGATGCACACTTCAGCACGCACAGCAGCTGTATAACTGAGTAGCAGCATTTGTAAGTTGGGTGCGTTCCCTGCCACCACCTTTTATGTTTAATAAGCATGGCCTTATAGTTTGGTAAAACTCACTTTGAGCATAAGCTTTCATCTCTGAAAAATAACCCCTATTCCAAGAGCTGAAGCCCTAGAACTTTGCTCTAAACAGCAATCTCCCAAAATGAGCTGCAGATGCAAGGGCTGAAATACAGTATTTGCAGATCAAAGCATTTGCGACTCCTTGTACCAAGGGCACAGCCATCTGGATTTCAAAAATCCTCAGAATAGTTTAAAAAGTAAAGATTTGTTCTTAAAATTAAGACAGCATTTCAGCACAGAGCGGGGCAGTTTAGAAAGGCACCACTGAGACCGTATTAAACCAAGCCAATGAACAGATCTGGTGGAATACCCCGAGAGCTACAGGAATGATTTATATGTTTATTAATTTAGTCGACAACCCAGCCCATAGCACAGGTTTAAAATGGGAGTGCATAACGCTTTCTGAGTTGAATTAGTTTTTTTTTTTTTTCTCCAAGCATCTTATAGAAGGATGCCACAGTACAAATCAGTACTGACAGCTATATCTTCCTTAACTCCTTTGCTCATCTGGATTTTTATTTCTTCTTTAAGGGACACCATTAAGGTCTCAAGTGTAAAAACAACACAGGGATTTTTATACTTTTTGCCATGTGGTTTTTCCTGAGCTTCTTGGATCAGTTTCTGCCCAGCTTAATCTATATTCAAGAGCCAACAGCCTCCTGGCAGAATCTTCTCATAGAAACCCGAATTAGGGATTTGGCAACATACTACTCTTCCCATCTCAGCCTCTTTATTCGAGTAAAGCAGAAATCTCGTCTCTGTGGGCGCAGAGTTGCAGCAGAACAGAGAAAGGGTATCACTGAGTTTGCTAAGAGGCAACATTTACAGCCTTGGGGAGAGAGATGACAGAAGTGCTGATATCGAGCATGGCATTGTATAAGGAGACAAGGCAGCTAATCAAGGGATCTTACCAACTTCCAGGAGGAAAAAAAACCAGAAAGAAGGTGGTGGACTCCAGAGAATAAGGGAAAGAAGAGCCAAGGGGACAGCAGAGAAAATACGTGGAGGTGGGACCCACACAACGTGAAACAGTATGCTCACAATCTGTACAAAAGCTAAGCAACCACTAGCTGTTTTGGTGCATCAGCTTGCACAGTTAAAAAGACAAGCCCCTGCTATCACAGATGAGACTATATCAGTATGTACATCTGTATGGCTTACTCCCGTCTGCAGTGGGAAGTATCCCATGCTTGTATGACTGCACCCTTGCTAAGGGGGCTGCACAAATATCGCCATTTCACGCAAAGGGAGAAATACAAGTCAGATTCTTGACCAAAACAGACTGGGCTGGGGCAAAACTGCATAGAACTTGGCTGAAAAAGGAAAGGAAAGGTTCCAGGATGCAGGTGGCTTTCCCTTCTGTGAGCTCAACATCTTCCATCCGATTGGTGAACAAACAGGTGGACCCATTTTACCTTCTGCTCCTCCTCACCTCATCTGGGCTAAGGAAGAGGATTCATTGTCAAATACACACATAAATTATCATCTTATTTCACAGACTGCATAGACATTAGGACTGGAAGGGACCTCGGAAGATCATCGAGTCCAGCCCCCTACCCCAGGGGCAGGAAGTCAGCTGGGGTCATAGGATCCCAGCAAGATATACATCCAAGCGTGTCTTGAAGGCATTCAATGTAGGTGCTTGAACCACCTCCGATGGCAGGCTATTCCAGACCTTGGGGGCTCGGACAGTAAAGAAGTTCTTCCTTAGGTCCAGCCTGAAACGGTCATGGAGGAGTTTGACCGTTCGACCTTGTCATCCCTTGGGGCGCTCTGGTGAACAAACGTTCCCCCAGATCCTGGTGAGCACCCCTGATAAACATATAGGCAGCCAGCCACCAGTTCACCCCTGAGCCTGCTTCTGCCAGACAAGCCTCTAAACATATCATCGTGGATCAGAATCCCAGGCTTCCTAGTACAGAGTTCGTTGCAAGAATAATCATGATAACCAAGTTCACTGTTCTGCAGCTTTATTTAACCCCTGGAGCCACCACCTGCTATAGGATTGACAAGCAACAATACCCTGAACTGAGTGCCTTCCCTGACTGACTGCTTTTAGGTTTTCAACACAATGGATTTTCAAGAGTACTAAATTGCTTTAGAAGCCCAAGCCTCACGTTAAGAAGTAATATAAGCTCCTCAAACGTTTACCCATTTGTTTTAAATGGTGCTAACTACCTTCAGGGCAGCCAGACACAAACATGACTTCAAGATGCTTCATTCCCAGCATTTGGGTACTGTGTTTAGATGCAGAAATCTAATAAGCTAGTGAAATTCAGAGGCAGACAAGGTTCTCTGGGTAAATCTGATACCTTTTATTAAACCAACTCCAATAGCTGGAAAAAATCTTGTTTGCAAGCTTTTGGATACAAATACTTTTAGTCGGGCTTTTGTACCCAAAAGTCTGCAAAGAAGAATTGTTCCAACTATTTGAGTTGGTCTATTAAAAGATAGCAGATTTACTCAAAACACCTTATCTGCCTATGTCCTTAGACCAATGCAGTTACAACCTATTCCCCTGAATTCAGTGGAGCACTAATGCCTTTGAGTATCAATGGCAGAAAGGGCAAACTTCTACTGACGTGCTGCTAACAGTGATTACATTAAGGCTACAAATTCACTGCCCAGTCTCAAGCCTTCAGGTCTGACAAACGTGCGAACTGGCACAAGGCCATGCTAACAGATGGGCACAAGACACAGCATCTAAGAGACAAAAGTAAAGTATACTTAACAACTGTGGGTGCGGCAAGGATCATAGCAGTGGCAGTGTGTATAAAACTTATATGGCCTGAGTTAGTTAAAAGGAGTGCGACATCTGTGTGCTGGATTAATTTCTAAAATAAAAAAGCATCCGTCACTGGTACGGCTGTTCAAAGCAAATATACAGGCTGTTTTCACCAGGCCTTGGAAGTAAAGGGAAAAGGAAGGACAGACAGGAGAAAGAGAAAGGAAAAGAGATGAAGTTACTTCTACCTCCCCTTTGTCTATCGACACACAAATCTTAGGGCTCTGGACATCAGGAATTCAGGCAGACTTTTGTCTGAACAGGTTGTCAAAATACAAAATGCATCTGCTCTAAGCATGGAGGAGTTAAGGAAACCTTTTAACATGAATTTGCGATAGCTTTTCCTTCCCATTTGAAATGGCTGAAAGCAGAAGGATCTGCAGAATTACAATAGTCCTTCGAGTAACACACAGCTCTTTGCAATTAGAGAATTAAGGAAATAAAGTGCATGTAATACTGGCAAGACCATGGCTGTTTTGTTCCTTCCTTGTCTCCTAGTAATAAGCCAGGGTTGAAACATGATTATTGTCCCATAATGGCAGGGCACTTTAATCTAGCTGGCAAGGCATGCACTTTTTTTTTTTTGTTTTTTTTTTTGCAATAGTGGCACTTGAATAGCCAGTTTATGTGGATAACTAGGGACAAACTTTTCTTCAAACTGACTATGCAAACTGACAAGACTAAAGTCTAACGCAGTGGGAGGGCAACCTTTATGGCTCGCATGCCACAAATTAGCCCTGCTCCCTCTCCCAGCGCCACCCCAATCCTTTTCCCTTACTGCTTTCTGCTGCCTGCCCTATTTGCCTCTGTGCTTGCTGTCCTCTCCCCAGTCTGCCCAGTGCCATGCACATCAGCTGCCCATGCTATTTGTGGCACCCATGCTGCAGGTTGCTCACCCCAAGTTGAAGGGACTGCTAACCAGAAACAGGTAACTCCTGAGGCACAAAATGATTGAGTGCAAGAGAACTGAACAAGGTTGCTGGTTGTAGCCACGTTGGTGTAAGGACATAGTCAGGCAAGGTTTTTTGGGTAGATGTGGTATCTTATTCGACCAACTAAATAGCTGGAAAAAAGTTTTTTGCAAGATTTCAGGCACAAATATCTTTCTTTAGGCATTGGGAGACTCTTCAGTTCTGTTAGAACAGAACTGAACACACACAAGCTGTCCTCTGAGCCAGGGCCTGCATTTCAGTGAGTTTGATTAAAGCAAGATTTAAAAAAAAAAAAAAAAAAAAAAACACACACAAAAAACACAAAAAAGTTTTTCCTTGTTTGGAGCTTCCCTTTAGAAATGTTTTCCTCCCCCCTGTCCTGTCCTGCGGGTCCTGACATAACTCATAATGGAAGAGACGGACGCTGGGATGAATAGTTTGGAATATTTGTTGCTGGCTTTCCTGTGACAGTGTTGGCCAGTTCCATCTCCAAATCTACCTGATTGCTTCAAAAAGGATGATGTCACCAACTATAAAAAGAGTCATGCCTAAAACATGCTTTGGCACAGTATACCTAGGGACCTACACAAATCGTGATTGTGTGGATTTCATGGAAATTGCAAAATTGGGCCATCTCTGCAAAATCTGTGGGGGAAAAAACCCAAACGCCACCCCAAAAAACTTAATGAAAATAAGATACTGGAATGCTGGCTCTCCAGTGGCAGCCAGCCGTCCTCCCGGCCACGCAGCCTGGCATGAAGAAGGCTGCTGGTATCAAAGTGAGCAAACCTGATGGCTGCTGCCCCCATTGCTGATTGGCTGAGAGGGCTGCCTGGCATGAGGCCCTGCCCCCTCCATCCATCAGCCACGAGCAGCAGGGCCACATCACAGACAGCCCTCTCAGTCAATCAGTGGCAAGTGGTGGGGCCATATGATGGATAGCCTTCTCCACCAATCAGCAGCAGTGGGCAGGGCCACCGGAGCTGCTCAGCCAGGGGCGGAGGGGACCCATCGCCCTAAGCCCATGAAAATGGCAGCCAGCCCCTTGATCTGCCCATAAAACTGGCCAGTCACCTTGAGTTGGGTAGACCCTTAAGAATAGGCTGTCACTGGGCCAACACGGAGAAGTGCGGTGTGTTTGCATTTTCCCTCTTTGTAATTTCTAGGTATGGCCAAGTCTCTCCTTAACAAGATAATGCTATTCGCACAGCAAAGAGTAAAATCTATACTGAAAAGACGAATGTGCCAAAGCCTTGCTCTTGCACAGACCAGCAAAAGAGTTTTAAATATGGTGATCTTTCATTGGAACTTTAGGAGTGAAGTTGTGTGTTAGATTTTGACCATTCTCAAGGCACTTAAAACGTAAGCGTCTGCACATTACAGTTTGTTAACTTGTGTGAAGCGTCCTCTGAGCATCAGTTATGCCACTTCAGGCAAGGTTTAACTCTGAGCCATAATACAGTTTCATAGATGCTAGGGTTGAAAGGGATCTCAACACTTCGAGTCCAACCCCTGCCTAGGCAGGAAAGAGTGCTGGGTCAGATGACCCCAGCCAGATGCCTATCCAGCCTTCTCTTAAAGAGCCCCAAGGAAAGGGGGGGCACCACCTCCCTTGGGAGCCCATTCCAAATTTCGGCCATAGTTCATGTCTGGGTAAATTCAATCTGTTCCACAGAGATAAAACAAGCAGTTTGGAGTCCTCCAGCATCCCAGGATGCTCTGCTCCAGCTCGCTTCCCCTCCAGAGCAGGAGTAGAGCCCAGGTGACCTAACTCCTACCCATACCCCTACTCACTAGCCCTCTAGTGGCAAGTCAGAGCTGTGCAGGCAACAAACAGTATTAACCCTTAGCATGCAACCCCTCCCAGCACGCTAACAAGGTTAAAATTAGAATATTCCACAGCTTTAGTATGGTCTGTGTGTAATGTGTAACTTTGCCCTTACTCTGAGTTGATACTAATAGTTGATCAACCCAGCAAGTCCTATAAAATCTTATCTTCCTGGTCATATTACCTCCTTCATGAACCTAGGCTGGGAAAGGTTCTTTGATTCTAGCTAGACTAGCTTTGTTAACACCTGGATCACTTTCACCGACTTCATCTTTATTTTCTCTCCAGTCAGACTTTCCTTGTCTTCTTGTATAAAAGCAAAACTTTCAAAAGAAGCAGTCAGTGATAAGACTGCATTAGGCAGTTAAGTGATTTGTGGTTATCTTATGCTGGCATTTTTATACCAGTGTCAAAAACTAAAAATGGAAGTCTATTCAAACAAACTACTCAGATGAAGTAGGAAAAAACAAAGAGTTAAAGTCTCTTGCTCTAGACTCTCCCCTTATACCTGGCAAGTTCACAAAATCATTCAGCATATCCTTTTTTCCTTAAGAAACACTGCAAATGACTGCACTGCTCAGTGTCACTGGAAAGTTTTACAAATCCTTGAAGTCAGTAGGACATAAGTAAGTGCCTGAAGCTAAGCAAGTTTTCATAACTTCTGTCTAAAAATGGTATTCTGATGACTGACAGTCTGCAGCCATTGTCTCCTCTTCTGCAGTTTCTAAACGAAGTGATGCCTGGTTCTCAGAATGCCTCTCCTATGCTCCTAGTGAGTAATTACCCTACTTCAGTGCAGTTTGGTGGCCACCGGGATACTTCAGAAACATCAAGTTGCTACTTAGAAATTACAGAGCAGCAGAGCTGAAAGGGACCTCCACAGGTCATCTAGTCCGGTGTTTCCCAAGCCATGGGTCATGACCCAAAAGTGGGTTGCAAGAATATTTGAAAGGATCACGAACAATTGCAGAAAAACATGGGGAAGCATGGGTTTCCCCTTGCAGGCTGTCAGTGTTCCAGCCTGCAAGGGGTTGTGGGGAGCAAGACGTAGGGGGAGCCATGTGCATGTGCACACACTCACATGCACGTGGCAGCCTTGCAGAGTGGAGAGCATCTCCAGCAAGTATGTTAATGAGGGGAGGGGGTAGAAAGCATAGAGGAAGTGTTGCGGGGCTGGGCCAGGCAGTGTGTGTGTGTGTGTGGGGGGGGGGGGGGGAGGAGGAATCACAGGCAACACATGGGGAGCTACAGCCTAGCTGGACCAGAAAGGGCACAAGCCACCTCCATGCCCCAGCAGGTGGGTCGCAGCACAGAAGAGTGGAGCATGGCAGCAAGACTAGTTGCTGGCAGCCAGGCCATGGTGGTAGGGGTAGAGCTGAGGTCTGGCACGCAAACAGCTGGCGGGAGAAGGGCAATGTGCCCCCCCACCATTACACTTTGTGTTGCTGGTACCACAGGGTTTATGGCAGTGGCAGCAGCAGCAACTAGTCTCGCTGTCCTGCTCCATCCTCCTGCGCTGTGACCTACCTGCTGGGTCACAGAAGCGGCAGCTTGTGCCCATGCTGGTCTGGCCAGACTGTGTGCTCCCCCCATACGCTCTTCCCCCTGACACCACACACCCACCCCCAGCCCCACACTCTGGGGGGCTGGGGCAGTGGGCTGGGAGTGAGGAGCACCAGCATGGCTGGAGGGATGGGGAGCTGTGGGTCAGGACTGACCAATGTTTACAAGTGGGTCAAAAAAAGTACAAAAAAAGGCTGAGAACCACTGATCTAGTTCAACCCTCTGCCTAAGGTAGGATCATCCCTATCCAAATCATCCTATCCAAATCCATAATCTAATCTCTTGGTAAAACTGTCAATCCTGACAACACGACTTCTTCTCATGTCTCTATACCACATCAGACCATTTTGTTATGTATGCATGCTTGTACTTGTTCGCTGTACTTTGCAAGATCTTTCGTTGCACATGCAACGTCTTCAAGCAGCAGGCACTGAAGCAGGTGTTGCACAGTCTGAGGCTCTGTACCACAGTCACAGGTGGTTGAACCAATGATATAATATAGCCCTACTTCTTCATTAGTTCCTTGGAGCGTCCAGCTCTGATGCATAGGTGGTTGAGACACTGCCACCTTTGCCATGGTTCATCGACCCCTCGTGGTAAGGGCTCGGCCTCTGGAACATTCATTTTTTCTACGGTCAGGTATTTTTTTCAGTCTCTTGTTCCACATTTGTAGATATGTCTCTTGGGTGTGGCACTGAGAGGCTGGGTGCTGGTGAGGAAGCTCCTGTGCAACTTCAGTCTTTTGTGTGCTGTCTCGCATCTTCAGTTTGTCTTGAGGAAACCACAACACAAGAGATAATGCCCTACAGGTAAAGCAGGAGGACCATGGCAGCCAATGTCCTGAATCTGTAAAAGGTTGCTAATATATGCTCAAAAGATCCCAGGTGGCAAGCTACACACCCCCCCCAACCATAGTGGAGGGCAAAAACCCCCATAGTCCTTACTGATCTGACCATGGGGTAAAATTCCTTCCTGACCCCAAATACAATGATCAGTCTGACCTTGAGCTGAGGGGCAAGACCCTCTATCCAAAAAACCTCTGGCTTTAAGTCCTAGCAGGAGCATTTACAAAGAGTTTTCCTATACAAAGAATTTCCTACCTCCCCCATTTAATCCAAGGGCTGGATTTTTGCCTCTAGTTTCATCCAAATAAAAAGGAGACCCCTGTGCATACCAGGGATTTAATGATATTTAAATATCCTGTGGGGGGGGGGGGGGAAGGTGGGGGCAGGAGGCAGGGGAAATATTTCACTCAAGGATTAATTTTTCCAAACCTCTTCCATCTCTACCTTTACATATCCTAAATTTTATTTAACTCCCGTCATTGCAAAACAAGCAATCCATTATCTTTCATCTCATATTTGCATAACCAGCTTATGTTATACATGTTTAGCTATGGTTATGTTCTATTAAGGGTAACTTTGTGTATCCTGTCTCTGCCTAGCTTTATTAGTATCCACGTTCAGAGGTATCAAGGCTACTGGTACCTGTTCTTACTGTTTGTAAGCCTGGGTTTTACCATTTGGGGTTAAAGTGTACAACTGTAAATGGCAGGTGGATCAGATTCCTTGTCCATTAACCCACCTTTCCAAAATTATGAAGTTTAAAAGTATGCAAATGTAATGTTAATTCACTGAAAAGTCAGCACTCGCTGCAAGCTTGGCAGAGATCTGACACGTAATTTCCGTCAGCGTGTGAGAAACAGATTCCAGACAGGAATCGCTTCCCGGATGGCCTTATGGCTCACCAGCTCCTTAAGGAAAAGTGCTTATGGGCACAAGCCCCTATGGTAGGCTCCTAAGAAAACCAGATACTTTCCACAGCTTAAAACAGGGGTAGGCAAAACATGGCCCACAGCGGGTCTCTCGGTCCCCTAGCCCAGGCACAGTCCAGCCATGGCACATGCTGCCACCTCCTGGCCACACACAACAGGGCTGGGGTGGCTCTGCAGCTGGACTGCCTTTCTAGGCAGCCCAGGTAGTAGCAGCTCCTTCCGGCTGCTGCCGCCGCCACCAGCCCCAGCCCCAGCAGGGATCACCACTACACCGCCCTGATCCTGCATGTCCCGTGCCTGCTATGGGCTCGCCCACTCAGGCCCAGCAGTGGTGGTGTGGGACAAAAGCTCTTGCTCAGTGTGGGGTAAAAGTGGGCCCTCACTGCCCTGCCCCCCCACCCCCCGCTGGCAATTCCCTGCTGCAACTGCCCAGAGCCTGTGCAGGGCTGCCCTGGGTCTCTGCTGCCATCACCACCACCTTTGGGCTGCTCCATGGGGTAGCGGTGGCAGTGCAGAGCAGACGCAGGGCAGCCCCATGCAGGTTCAAGGTGGCTGCAGCAGGGAGCAGCTAGCACCGGGAGCGAGATAAGCTGCTTTTACCCCAGGCTGAGCAACAGCTTTTTCCCTGCACTGCCACAGCTGAGCCTGGGCAGGCGAGCCTAGAGCAGGTGCGCGGGGTTGGGGCTGTGCAGCGTGGGTCCCCACCGGTACCGTGAGGCTGGGGCTGATGGCAGCGGCAGCCAGAAGGAGCTGCACTGCTTGCGCTGACTAGAAAGGCAGTCCAGCTGCGGAGCCGCCCTAGCTCTGCTGCGTGCCCAGGGGGCAGCAGGTTGTGCCACAGGCAGGTGGGGCAAGCTGGGCTGAGTCAGGGCTGTGACTGGGTTCTGGCTGACCCGCTCTGGTGGGGAAGTACGGCATGCTGAGGTTGCGCACTGTTGGCAGTGGTGGGAAGGTGCCGCAGGGCACTGTTGCAAGGAGAATGCTGACCGGCTCGGGGGGGGGGGGGCATACGCAGGGGCAACCATGCATACCCCACCATACCTATAAACCCTCCCCTGCAAACCCCACAACCACACCCTCCCCCACACAGTCTCACAACCCACAAACACCGCACCCATCCCACCCCCCCACAAACTGCACTCCCCCCACACACACCTACACACCTCTGGGAGGAGCCCCGCTCACTGCTACACACTCATACCCCACTACACTCATATACCCCCACACAGCCCACCCCCAACCTAGACACCCCCAGCCATTCTCCCTCATCCCACAAACTCTATACCCACCCACCCATTCCCACCAACACTCCCCACCACATCCACCCACCCACAAACCTCATACCTACCTCTCCATAGCCCCCACTCTTCACACTCCCTTACAATATACAAGAGTAAGACCTCATTTTGAGCTATTATGCATTCATGTCTATATATACACACACCACGTGAGCACACACACACACACACACAAATCTGGACAAAAATATTTTTTTGAAATAAAATTAAAATACATTATTGTCAGTGTTTGATTTTTAGTATACAATTTGGTTTTTTTTCCCAGTTCCAAGATGGCAAACCCGCCGTACTGCTGGGGGCAAGGGGAAGGACTTCTGGCCCCAAGATGGAGACCGGGGGCGGGGCACCTGCCAAGGGGCGGGGCTACCCCTGCAGCCCTCGACAGCTAGCCAAAACTCATTAAGCAGCCTTTCAGCCAAAATAAATTGCCCACCCCTGGCTTAAAAGAACTGAATATCCCTGGAGGTAGGTCAGGATTCAAAAGAGCTGGGGTTGCACAAACATACTGAAGAGACCCGTAAGAGAAGCAGCAATAGCCCCTGGCAGCGGTGACCCAGAAGCATGCCCCAAAACCAGTGGCACCAGCTCCGGTGATGGCCTCTCTACCTAGCACTTGCTACTTTGGCTGTCATAGGTGGTAGAGCCCCTGAAGTAGCAGGATCCTGTTGTGGGCCTCCCTACTCATCCCCTCACATGCTTCGCAAGTGTAGGTGGTAAAGCCCTTGGATGGCAATGCTAGGTGAGTCTCCCTTCCCAACTGAGCAAGCTAGGTGCTAGCTCCCCTAGGTTGTTTGCCAGTGACAGATTAAACTGGTTCAGGATTCAACTAATGCTTAACAGTTAATGTTTTCTTTAAGGTTGTGCGTTTGCTCCCTTTTCCCCTGTGATAAACCCTGTTTTAGTTGAACGCCGCTTGAGAGTGGGGAAGCGTGTTCACTTTGAAACACTCTGGTAAAATCTACTGTCCCGCATTTCTGGGTACTGGCCTGAGACCGATCTAAAAAAAAAAAAAAAAAAAAAATTATAATAATGTGTGTTAAGCCTCTAAATTTGAATGCAGCCCTTGTTATTGCCACCCAGTGCCTGGCAGAAGGGTTCCACTGACATTATGCTTTTCTGGATCTTGTCACTCTGTTTAGTTACATGCTGTTTGCTAATGTACCATTAATCAATAGCCACCCCCTATTTATACTTTTGAAAGCAAAGCATGCATCTTAAGGCCTTTTTTAAAGTTTTGATAATAGCTTCAGGTTTAAGTGTCAACCATACAACTCAGGACATACAGCACCGTGAGTGTTGTCACGGACAGTAAATATGCCAGCAACCCAGTTATAGTCCTAAGCAAGATATAGTGGACTTGTAATACGAGGCAGACAGCACTAAAAGGCAACTGCAGGTGATTCAGTGTTTGGGATACCATGGTGACACTGGCAATCCTTAACTAGGCGCATTCTGCACCAAGCGTTGACAACTCTCGAAGTCGTGATGGATTAGTGGGTAACAGTATGACGTCAGAAAGGTTTGTCTGAGAAAGAAGTTTTCGGATGACAGAATAGCTCCCATCTTATGACGTAACTGCTGAAGAAGAGAGGGGAAATAGAGGACTGCAAATGCAGGGAGCAGAGGTTCCCTTCTGTAACCCCTAGGGTTTGAGCACATTCCTTCCATGGACTGCACCATCCCCAGCCATTAATCACACGAGCATGTGAACTGCTTCACCCTTTAAATGCATCGGATGAAAGACATAATTCAAGCCAAGGAGTGACACCGTTAGTGTGCCCAGTGTTGCTTTCTTGACCTCTCCCGTTCTACAGAGTTTTCAGTTTTGCATTTGCTTCTCCTAGGCTACCAAATTAATTTAACCAGTTGGTTTTAAAAGTCTTCCGGCTGCCTTGATAAAAGCCAGAGAAGTCCAGTGGATAAGACACAGGCCTGGGAAGTCAGAAAACCTGGTTTATATCATCCCCAGTTCTAACAGCCAATCTCTGGCCAGTCACTTCACTTTTCTGTGCTTTGATTTGTTCATCTGTGTGAGAGGGTTGAGAATACCCCTCTTCACAAGCACTCTGAGATTTGCAGATAAACAGATACATGACAGGGACTTTTCAGTAGGTTTTTAAAAATGTATTATCAATGTCAAAGTTTACCATCACTGTTTTACTTTCTGGGGTTGTGTTTTGTTGTTTCCTGAACTGTAGATGACATTAATTAAATGGCATGACCATCAAATCTGAGCAATTTTATAAGCATCAAGTACAATGCTATAGTTTGGGTCCCCCACACAATAGGTATGTTAGGTCATCTAAGAAGGGTGAGAGAGGGGAGTGGAGAGAGAAGAGAGACTGGGGGGAAGAATCAAAGAAGAGCAAACTGAACAGGGTTTAAACAACTTGTAGCTATTCACAGATGTCAGGGCTAACGTCAGGATATCAGCTGTGAGATGGAAGCCCGGAGTGGCAGAAGTACCAGTAAAATCATAATCATAAACATAAACCAGTCAGCATGACCATAAGTAGCTAATGCTAAGCACTGGGACAGGACTGGGCACAACACGCGACATCCTGTTGCTTTCCAGCCAGGTCCATGAGCTCTGCATGTCAGGTTGTTGTGCCACGTTCTGAAAAGACTACAGCTCAGACTCAAAGAGCCTGAAACCTGATTACACCTTTTAAGAGCACCTGCCATGCGGAAAGGCTTAAGTGACTGAGATTTTATACACACTAAAAAAAAAAATATTTTGCAGGTGATCTAGCATCAGCATTCAAAATTGCTATGGGGATTATTGCTAAATGGGTTACCTTAGCAAATCAGAAAGCTAGGGCAGGAATGCTGTAAGACGGACATGGCAAATTACAGGAGCAGGCCACTGACAAAAACCTTAAGAGATTTAAAAAAAAAAAGAAAAGAAAAAAACCTGACAATCTTTTTAATTAGTAGGACTTCAGACCAGAGATCTCCATGTCTCCTGCAACAATGCAGGATGTCATTACCTGCATCATCACTCCTGATAAGCCAACACCACCTAGAGCCCCCAGACATGCTCATCACTCAACTGTGCTAGCTACCTTAACACTGTGGTTTGGAAGACGCTGTTTAGTTTTGCTTTTACTACATTTGGAAAAAAGATACAATTTTAGTTTATCGAAAGAATACATTATCTTGCAACATTTTTGGTTGGCTCACATATAAAGAAATAAATTCTTTCCACAGCATCAGTTTATCGTATTTCAGTTTACTTTGACAGGGCAAAACAGGAAAAAAAATGATACAGGCTGGACTGACTGAGGGACTGAGAAATGAGATGACACAGAAGTCAGTCTGAAATAAATTAAGATTACTGACTTGCTGGATGGAGTGAATTTTTCCAATCCAGCAACCCTTGTTAAAAAAAACGTTAAATATTCTGGGATGCTGGTGCAGATGCATGTGCATGTACGTACACATATATGAATGTGTGTATGCGCATGTGCATGTACTGTTTACTTGATTGAAAGACTAGGGTTTTCGCACCCATTTAACATGGTGGGGGGAGCACCCTGTCTTACAGTCAAGTATAAAGTAATAGGGATATGCAGTTGCTGCAGCTCCACCCCTCTCCCCCTGAAGCCTTGGGCCCCTGCTGCCCCCAGTCTCCCCACTGCAACATGCCTCCCCACCCCCCAAAAGCTCTGCTCTGGTGCTGGCAGGCTTCATCTCTATGAAGCACAGCCTGGCCCTATACAGCAGTGCTGGCTCTAAGGTGCTACTCCGGGGCTGGGCTGAAGCCACGCTCTTTGCTGCAGGCAGTAGGGACACAGCATCCTGGAGCCAGAGCAAAGGTAAGGGGAAAGTAGAAGGGAGGAGACCCAAGGTTGGGGGGGGAGAGGGAAGCAGAAGTGGTCTGGAGGGGGAAAGGGGGGGAGGCTGGACTGCAGGAAGCAGACAAAATGGAGGTAAGTGGGGGGGGGAAGAGGTGGCAGGGGGGCAAACTGCATGCCTCCCCTACTGCCTGCCCCCTCACTGCCTCCCCATTGCCAGCTCCCCACCACATGCCCTACTACATAGCCCAACTACCTGCCCCCCCCCCCACTGCCTCCCCCTTGACTGCCCCCATAACCTGCCACCTACAGTAGTGGGGTGGGATGAATTTAAGACAATTTTTCAATGATTAGATTCTATGCACAGAAAATTGTAACAAATGTATACAATTTCAATCAACAGAATCTATTTATTGGTGGGTCATCTATTCAGATAAATGTGGTACATTCATATATCACATGTATGCATATGTGCACGTACAAGTATGCTGTGCTGGTATGGCTTCAAGTCTCCTATGGCAGCTATACATAATCCTATTAAGGGTGTCGTTACCTGTAGCTGAGGGGGATGGGGTTTTTTCCAAGTCTGGGTCTATGGAAAGAGAACACCTGAATAATGGAAAGCTCTCAGGGAATGAAGAACCTAATTGAGCAAATATATAAGAACAATGGAAATCATTAACTTTACTCCTTAAAAAGAGTGTGCGTACTCCTTCACACACAGGTGTAGGATGTCAAATATGCTGAAATGTTAGGGAAAAGACAAAGGATTAAAAGCATACCACAACTACAGTAAGAAAGAATATAAATGTGAACATAAGAACATGAAGTACAGTACGGGGATAAGCAGGTTTGCTGGGTACTGAAATGCTTCCCTGCAGCCTACTAGTTCTTTGGCCTCTTCAATATCTATTGCTATGAAGTGTGGTTCAGTTTAAGCACTGACAGCTAGATGAAAAGATTAGTTGAAAAAAAATTCTGACCAGCTGTAACTGGGTGTTACTCTGCTGGTCTGGGAGTGGTGGCTCATGGGAGTCTCCATGAGACTCTCTTTCGTTCCAAACGCAGGGTTTGAAAGAGAAAGGAATGGAGGAAAAAGAAAGAATGGAGGATTTTCTATGTGAACCTGCAGCAACAGCATATGTCACACTTTTTTCTCAATTTGAAACCTGACATGTAACCACTTTTAAATCTCTAAAACAGACTGGATTCAAGCAATTTTATTAGCATTGGGGGGGGGGGAGAAGAGGAGTGACTTGTATGGCATTTACTGTGCGCTTTTTTTTCTAAGCTACTTCTCCAGCCCATGGAGCTGAGATATTCTTATGGGCACAGCCAATGGAGTTCCCTGAAGGAAAGGAACTGTTTAGCCAAATGAATGTTTATACCAGCAATGGAATACTGCACCTTCTGAAGGCCTCAACTCGAGGGCCACCATATCCTAACTAATTAGCTGGTTATACAATATCACAACAAAATATCTTATCTGTGTCAAAGCCATTGCCTTCCTGCACAAAAGGCTAGCTGACAGGAGGAACCAAAAAAGACCAAGCAATCAGTGAACTGCGTCTAAACAGTGAAATATGGGAGGACTTGTTGTAAGGGAACACTTGTGTGAACCAATGTGGGTACAGGTCTATATTCCTTACTGTTAGATGCATTTAATCCCATTATAGCCAACGCATTTATTCATCCCCATTATGTTAGGTTAACAGACACCATTTATGCCGTCTTCCCAGCAGACACCAGGGCCACATGGAGTTCCTCTCTTTTTACTGGAAGCTTTAACAGATACTGTACAGGTGTTATTCAGACCTAAACACTCATGACTTCCAGACAGTTTAGCAAGGCCCTTGCATACAGTCTCCCATAACATTCGCACAGGTAAGCTAAGGAAGCATGGGTTGAATGAATGGACTGTAAGTTGGATAGAAAACTGGCTAGATTATCAGGCCCAGAGGACAGTAATCAATGGCTCAAAGTCTAGTTGGCAGCCAGTAACAAGTGGAGTGGCCCTGGGGTCAGTCCTGGGGGTGGTTTTGTACAATATCTTCATTGGTGGCTTGAAAGATGGCATACAGTGCACCCTCAGCAAGTCTGCAGATGACCCCAAGCTGGGGGTAGTAGATATGTTTGAGGGGAGGGCTAGCATTGAGAGACCTTGCCAAATCAAAGTATTGGACCACTAGAAAAATCTCACGAGGTTCAACAAGGACAAGTGCAAAGTCCTTGCACTTAGGACAGAGCAATCCCATGCACCGGTGCAGGTTGGGGGCTGACTGGCTGGGCAGTGGCTCTGTAGGAAAGAACCTGGGGGTTACAGTGGACAATAAGCTGAATACGAGTCAGTGTGCCCTAGTTGCCAAGAAGGCTAATGGCGTATTGGGCTGCATTGGTAGGTGTGTTAGCAGCATGTCGACGGAAGTGATTCTTCCCCTCTGTTCAGCACTGATGAGGCCATATCTGGAGTAGTGTGTCTAGTTCTGGGCCCCCCACTACAGAAAGGATGTGGACTAATTGAAGAGAGTCCAGCAGAGGGCAGTGAAAATGGTTAAGGGAGCTGGGGGACATGACTGATGAGGAGAGGCTGAGGGAACTGGGCTTATTTAGTATATGGAAGAGAAGCCCGAAGTGGGATTTAACAGCGGCCTTCAAGTACCTGCAGGGGGGTCCAAAGAGGATGGAGCTGGACTGTTCTCAGCAGTGGCAGATGACAGAACAAGGAGAAACGGTCTCTAGTTGCAACAGTGGAAGTTTAGGTTACATATTAAGAAAAACTTTTTCACCAGAAGGGAAGTAAAACACTGGAACAGAGAGGTTGTGGAATCTCCATCCCTGGAGGCTTTTAGGACCCAGCTAGACAAAGCCTTGCCTGGGATGAACTAGTTGGGGATGGTCTTGCTTTGAGCAGGGGGTTGGACTAGATGACCTCCTGAGGTCCTTCCAACCCTAATTTTCTATGATTCCCTTCCAAGCAAATCAATTTAAATCCTAGCAGTCCAACTTTCAGGAGCTTTCAGAACTCACAAAATGCAATGGAAGTGAGAGTGGTTCTCAGCATCTCTGAAAACAGGATGCTTTCAAATGTGGTTTTCAGCTTCTTTGTGAACTGAGACCACTTTTCACTTATTGGAAAGGATAGAAACCCTACGTGCTTTTCTTCTTTCAACTGATGACGTGCTGGTTGAGTTTTTTATGCAAAAAACCACCAAATGAGCAAAATTGTGAATGTTTCCTAATGCTAGCTTAATTGCCTTCCTGTGCGTTTATGTTTGCAGTAAAAATAAATGGTGGTCAGTAATTCTCTGAAAACCACATACGCTGCACACCACAAAACGTTACAGAAAACTATCATGAATGGAACAAACCTGCCACACTAGCATACGCAGAAGCATCTTTGGCCAGAGATCATAACTGTGCCTCTCTCATAAAAGGGTATTGAGCAGTACAGACATTACAACCATGTTCTGTGTGTGAAGCCATCAGTCAGAAATCTCTGGGGAAAAAAAGTAATGCAGCCATTTATGTAAACCAGTGTTCATCTTGTGCATCTACCTGCATTTCCTTTCCGTTCCCACATGACACGCAGTGAATGCACAATTCCACACAGGTATACTGGTCAGAAAGTCAAAGGAGGACTTGGCATGCCTAATACTTGACAAGGTCTCTAGATAAGCCCGAGTCAGCCTTAATATTTAGTGATAAGCTTTCCAATAATATCACTATAGCACTGACACACATATACCCCTGCGTACAGAAACAATCACCACTTTGCACACGCATTAAAATACCAGACTACTGAGGACAGTAAAGTGTTTTTAATACAAAAAAGAGGTAGAGCAAAGTACTGGAGTGTATCCCAAGATATGAGAAAGAGAGGCATTACGCTAAATGCGATGAATATGCATGGCGTATTGGGGAAGGCTGTGACTTTGCATCTACTGCATGGCCAAATCTGAAAGCTTAGGTTCTTGACATACATTTATGTAGGATCTTAGAAAAAAAACCTCGGCTGGCATTTGGGAGGATTCCCCCCTTATGGATGGAAAAACTCACCATAATGGAAGCTTTCTAGACCCCTTTTGATTTACACACGCAGACACACACACAGAGCAACAGGAGCAGCTACTTTTCTCACCGTTCAGAGTCTGATCCGCTCCTAGCACATTCCATTCTGCTGGCAATTTCAGATGTCGAAATGCCAAAGCCACTTTCTCATCCAGAAAATTCAGGTCCCCAGAGGGCGGCCTTGACCGATCCAGGAATCTTGTGAAGTTCAGTGCTTGCTGATTCCCAGCACAGGTTGCTAGGAACTGAGCTGCATCATAGGCCTCATCCTGAATGAACTGAAATCTGTCCTCTGCCACCACCAGAATAGGAAGCCCTTCCTTGGAGGCACAAAGCTCCACTTTCACCGTCTCACAGCAGTCATGGCCTGAAAAGTAAAACCAAAGAAATGAACATAATGATAATAGAGAAAGAACCGACTAGACTGAAAAGAAACACGTCTAAACAGTACAAGATCCTATGAATGAAATCACGCATGAGATACCATGATGGTACACACATACTTATATATCGACCCATATAAAATAGTACTTGACAAACTATAGAGTAACAAAAGGCCTCCTGAACAGGACTGCACTATTCATATTATTCAGAATCACATAATCAGAGGGGTGAATGAGGATCTTTCCTCAGATTTCTCCTCTCCAGAACCGAATCATATTATAAAGTGATTATAAAAGATTATAAAATGTTCCCTATGTCCAGAGATGAATAGGACAAGTAGTAATGGGCTGGCTTTGCAGCAAGGGTGACTTAGACTTGCCTCCAGGAAAAATGGCAGTAGCTATATAGTAGGATTAATTGCCATTAATGTGTTAATTTGATTTCGCACTCATTTTTTTAATGCATGTTAATCACTGCTGGTGGTGGGGCAAAAGCAGCCCCTTTTCCCTCACTGTTGCATGCCTGCCTATGCTGCAAAAGCAGCCCCTCTCCCATCGCTGGTGTGTGCCTGCCTGTGCTGCTGGGGGAAAAGCAGCTCCTCACTACTTGCTGCTGCCCAGACAGGCACAGGCACAGTCCTGGGAGCAGACTCATCAGCTGGATGCAGGTAAGCGTATGGGGGAACAGGGGTTGGAGGACCAGGTCTTGGGACTGTCTAGGGTTTGTGTATGTGTGCGCACATCCAAAAATATTAATAATAGAATCCCAATTTTATAATAGTTTAACTTCATGATTAAAATTGCAATTAATCGCAACCATTTTTTAAGTCTTGCAATTAATTACAATTAATATTTTTAATCATTTGACAGCCCAACTATATACATAATAAACCACTAGACAAGATTACCTAGGGAAGCAGTGGATTCTCCATCACTGAAGGCTTTAGAGAGCAGGTTAAACAAATATCTGTCAGGACTAGTTAGGTTTGATCCTGTTTTGGGAAAGAGTAATGGTCTAGATCAGTGGTTCTCAACCTTTTTTGTACCAGGACCCATTTGTAAGCACCAATGGCCAGTCCTGACCCAGTGCCGCCCATTCCCGACCCACTGCCTCCTGCCCCTCAGTGTGTAAAGCGGGGGTGGGAGGGAACTCTGCCAGCCTGCAAGAGAAAAGCCACAGTTTCCCACATTTTTCTCCTTTAAAATGAAAATCCATTTTTAAAGCCTGATCCATTTTTAAGTTTGTTCACAACCCTTTCGCAACTTTTGGATTGCAAACCATGGATTGAGAAATGCTGGTGTAAATGACCTCTTGAAGTCCTTTCCATCCATGATCACTGTGAGTCATGGGAGTGGACTCCCTTCTATCACCAAAAGGCCATTTCAAGACCAGTAATGGACTCAGGAAAAAAATGCTCAAAGGTACCAAGGCACCTGGGTCCCTAGCGAAAAAGTCAGGCACATCTGGCACAGAATTCCCATTAGGACTTTTACAATCAAACCCTCACAGTTCAACAAAAATCATATTTCTAGAAACGTCTGAAAGATGCCAGGAACCTATCTGAAGTAAAGAAAGGGGCAGGTGTT
This sequence comes from Crocodylus siamensis, assembly GCF_052110815.1. Taxonomy (NCBI): domain Eukaryota; kingdom Metazoa; phylum Chordata; order Crocodylia; family Crocodylidae; genus Crocodylus; species Crocodylus siamensis. The sequence continues at coordinate 12,554,509 of NC_143409.1, read as the reverse complement.
ACAAAGCTACATCTTGCATCAGTGTTGAGACTGTCATAATTTTTGCTCAAACAACAAAAAGGCAACAATTACAAAAATAACATAGCCTGCTTCAAATACGCTGTGTATACGTGATCAGGTCTCTTATTCAGCACCGCACCTGCCATTTGGAGTTGGTTTCACATGGCAGAACTAAGCTTGCTGCATCCCAGAGAACAAGGAGATTGCCTCTTTTCATATTTATTTAAAAAAAAAAAAGCAACTTATTTTCACAGCTCTGCTAACTTCTCATTTACTTATTTTAATGAAAGGCTGGCCCAGCAGGGCAGCAGTTCCACAGCCCCAGAAAATGCAAAATAAACTTCCTTGCAATTTACAAGGGGAAAATATATCATCTTTTCAGCATGACCAGCATTTGTATTTGCCAGACAAGCCCCTTTAATAACATGGTTTGTGTTTCAAGTTCACTGTTCTCTGCAGTCTCTTTCTGTCTCTTGCGCCAAAGCTAGACCGACGTCATTGCTGTTTTTGCCAGAACAGTATGGACCCTTCACTAATTACTGGAAAAGCTTCTCTCTCTACCCATGATCTCAGCATCTTACTACGTTGATCAAACCCTATTTATTCTTTATTAAATATACGGGATGAAGGATTTTTTTTTTATTTTTTTTTTTTTATACACAGGTTTGAAAATGCCATTTACCCGCATACCAGTGGTGAGCAGGAAGCCTTGCCCTGGTGGTGTAGGGGTCTTAGCTCTTCCATTCACTTCTAAAAGAAAAATACATCCCCTCGTCTTTGCGGTGGCGAAGAGAAACTGTTCAGTCAGATCCAACACTTCGGCAGCTGTTCATAGCTTTGTCAAGCAGTAGCAGAATTGTCATTCCATTTTTCCAACTTGGGGTTTTGTGGAAGCAGCCAAATTGCCAAGCATCGTATTAACAGAACACTACTACTTAAGAAAAAGATTGGCAATTGAGGCAGTTTACAAAGGCCTCCACAGAAGAGGAGGTTATAAAGAAAGAGGGGCTGCCAGGGAGGAAGAACAGCTGAAACATCTCTTTACAGCCCCTCACAGATGCCAGGAAGCTCTGGTTTTGGGAAATGAGGCTTCGCACTTACCAGAAACCTACTACCTGCCATGCAAGTGCTTAACTGCAGGAGAAGAGAAGACTGAATTCAGCGCCATTTCAGAAAATGGTGCTCAGGACAAGGGCTGGAGCCTGAGCTGTGAAATGGCACAGACGGCAAAACTGGTCTTTTCACACCTGTAATTCAACCAGATCCAGCACCAGCTGATGATATCCATCACCAACAGTAGGTTTATGAGGATACGATAATGTAAGGCTAATTCAGGAGCTGAGGGTAGCACCCCAATAGAAATCCTAGCAGCACAGGTTGTACAGGAGGGTAGACAAGGTGAGGTGCCTCACTAGGTTACTGTTCTTGGACTTCGCTAGCCCCACCTTTTGTGTCTTCCTCAGGCTAGTAGGATTAGCAATCTACTTAGCAAGAGCCTAGTAAATGCGTCTATCCCTGCTTCACAACAGGATGGATAAAATTATACCTACCACAGTAATTATAGAGCCTTGACCCACAAAAAGCAGCTCAGGTGCTGCATGCTGTCTTAGAATCATAGAAATTGAGGGTTGGAAGGGACCTCGGGGGGTCATTTAATCCAGCCCTCTGCTCAAAGCAGGACCAGCCCCAACTAGACCATCCCAGCCAAGGCTTTGTCTTCTCTAGTACAACCACTGATAGCAACTGGTGGTAGCAATTCATTAGCCTGTAAACATTAAAAAAACATTTCAGAATCAAAGACTCTCCAACACGTACACACCCCCTGGGTTGCTGCTGCTATTTTTGAACTCTAAATTTCTCTTTTTCCAGGAGCATCCCATCTTCAAGATGTACGAGTTGACAGCCACCTGTCACTCAGATTTAAACAGCACTTCTTCCAGCACAGCCAAGCAGCAGTTATCAAATGTTAGCAAGCTGGTGTCCAGGAAAACAACTGGTGTCAATTTGCTTCCACCACCTCTTACTTGAAACCAAGTGAGTCTTTTACCTATCTGATACTGCCCACTGGCTTTTTAGTTTAAACAGCAACAAGAGAAATCCTATGTGGGATAAGTGCATTCCCACTGCCAAATTAGCTGGCACAGCATTCAGGGTCTCATAACAGACATCACCTAGCCATGCAGAACAAACGTTCCCATGAACAGAAGAGAGGAGCGAGCCCCAAATATCAGGATTACTGCACCCAATTTAAAACAAAACCATATGGGTATTAAGTGTAGCACAGGGGGAAGCAACCAGACTGTGTGTGTTGCTTGGCGGCCAGTCATGGTCTTTTGGAACTCCCACAAATATCCAATGTAGCTTTCACAGGGAGGTGAGGGAGCTGACAATTCATTTATGTCTAACAGGATCAAACAAGTGCTCTGCTAAACCAAGGGGAATGTTCTAAAGGGCAATGTACCCTTTCCCCTCGAAGGCTTTGATGTCCTCCTTCCCTACATCTGACAAAATGTCAGAGTCAGGGTGAGAGTCTGGGACAGGTTCTGACTTTGGCAAACAGTTCAAAAGCAAGAGGAGCAATTAAGCAAGGAGCACAGCAAATACTAAGATTGCTCAAGAGCTCTCTGCCCCCTGCTTTGAAATGTCTTTGGAATGGTGCATGCAAGTACGCTTCAAATACACGAATACACACAAACCTTGTGAAGGGACCACTGGCAGTGGGAGAAAATTGCTCTCAGCTTCAAAAGACCGCCCCCCACCCTTGACAATATCCGGACTTCAACAACTCCTTTTTACAAAGTGCATCAAATGACATTAGAGATGTTAGCTAAATTTCCTGATGTTCCTATGGGATAATGATTTACAAGTATTGTGCTCTTACAGTTATTAGCAGAATCTATTGTACCGTAGGGTAAGTGACCTGCCCAGCATAAGAGTCGGGGGAAAACTGGACTTTACACCATTAGCTCTAACAGCGTATTTCCTGGATGCATGGTAATATCAGCTCACCCACGTCGCCCGAACCTAGATGTGCTTTGTAAGTAAAACAGTCCCCTATGTTAACTATCCAGAATATTTAGAGTCTGCAACCACTTTTTATCTGCAGCGTCACAGAAAGCCATGCGTCTCAACTTTCTCCCAGCAATTCAAAGTAACTTCATAGCACTCTTACTATGAATCAGCAAGGCAGCCCGTTTCCTTCGGGTGTGTGTTTCAAGGAGGATGACACCAATACCCAACTTGGAAAGATAAGTATGTACAGGGTGTGGGAGAGCAAAAAAAGTGAGGGCAATTTTCTTTGTTTCAGAGTGTAATACTGCATGCACATCAACCTCCTTTCTGCCTGCCTATTATGACACCCCTTCCTCCCTCAAGAGTTTAAACCTACTGGTTGGGAAGATGATACGAAGTATGAGGGCTGTATGCTACAAATTATATCCCAATATCAATCCACAGTGTTCTGCCAGGGATGCCAGCCTACAGAACACATTTGTCCACTAATATCCCAACCACTTTGCACTTGCTTCCACACCTCTCCTCCACATAGACTGCCTCCCCGCTCTGTGCAAAGCTTCTCCTTATCTGTACTCATTTCTGCCACAACAACTTCATGGCACTAGACAATTAACAGACTCTGCAACCTTTTAAAACCTTCTATAGGCCAAGTGTTACTGCATCATGCCGCCCATTTCATTCTTGTTGACATGTATCATCTTACTGATGTTACCTCCATTTCTCTGCATCTCATTAGCTCTAATTTAAGTTGGCAAGCTTCTCAGGACAGCATACATCTTTCCCATCCAACTTAAGAGGTGCCAGCATATGGCTGGGCACACTGTAAAAAAATAAAACTGACTTTCAAACTATACATTTCAGGATAGGGGTGCACAGACTTCCTCTCCAATATGCTCATTGTCCCCATAACCTCCTCTCTTTGCTAACAAGTTACAGAATTCATAATATAAAAGAGCTAATGAAGCTGCTCTTCACCTGAAGATCTCCCACTCAGCCACTAATGACCCTGACAACTTGGACCCCCCATTGCTCTCAGTTTCATGTGCGTTGGCACTTGCCTGCGAGATTCCAGACAAAGCCTTTGTTAAGACAGAGTCTAGGCTCATAATATAAACCGATATCCGTATCCAAGTCTGCCCTCTGCCAGGCACTGGCAAATGTTAAGAACATTTTTATAAAATGAAATGACATTTTTTTTTTTAAGTCTTATAACTAGATTGGCCTTTCTGGTTAAGCTCTAGAATCAAGAGAAGTACATTTCTGGGCATAGATATTGCATAAAACAACACATGGAAAAAACAGATTTGATTTGATTTTTTAATGGAAAAATTAGAAATCAAGTGAAATGTGACCTTGTGAAAACAGCCCTACAATATGAACTTGGAAGGTACTTTTGCAGCTTCATTATGCAGGTAAGTTGACTTGCTGGCAAAATATGAGACTGACTAGGCACCAGCAAGTAAAATCCTCCAGATCAAAAGTTAAACCTAATTATGGCTACCAGTCTGACCTGTCCTAGCTGTAGTGACGCATTCAATTCTGAACGAGCTTCAGGAAATAGCACAACATATGAGGATATATATGTGTATATAAATATCCAATGTCTACATTTCCTCATACGTCATACTATTGATAGCAAGAGAGCTTCTGGTCCCCATGTATTTATTCAAAGAGAACCAAAGTGTGCCAATAAAAACACCTTTGGTCTGTAGAGATATTCTGTGAAATTATACGCAGAACCAAAAGTGTGGAGACTCTGAAGCTACAAGGAGTGAACCACAAACGGTTAACTTGCTTTTAAACCTGTTTGGGTCTAATACACTTCCCTCTGGGGAGGGCACATTTGAAAGGGTGGTGGCAGCTCCCACCAGGCTCCTTATCATCAGACAAGGCACGCATGGAGACAAAACAGTTACAGCCAAACAGAGCCACCTTACTAAAACATGAGTTCATTTCCTACCCAGCTAAGAAGTGGAAATCCTGTCCAAGCCTCCTACACTTCGGAGTCTTATTTAACACACTGGACAATTGGTCCTGAGCTTCCACAACTATTTAAAGTCACGCTGGAAATGTATGCCAGGTTCATCTGGTAGGTGACTAAGGATTCCTGTCCTAATTGCATTTTCCATGTCACCATGACAAGATGAGCTTCTATATTTTTAATCCTAACAGATTTAAGCAAGGAAAGGAAAATAAGATTGTTTGGTCGGTCTGTAATGTAATTGTTTGCCACAAACCAGTAACGATGCCCTCTAGTGGTTCTCAGACACAGATCAAGAGATCCTCCTCCTGGTACTGAAGAAGTGAGTTTTCCTTTTCTTCAAGGAGTAGAGCGCTCTGTTTATGAAGCTTACGGGCTCACATGAGTGTGTAATTTATAGACTTACTGTGGCCACTTCTGCAGGACAAGGACTTACTTTATGCAACATAAATAGGTTGTGTAATTGCAACAGACAGGAGACCTTATTCAACAATTTAAACCCTCAACACTAAAATCTGTTTCCCGGCCAAAACTCCTTCTACTTCTACCATACACACACACACACACACACACACACACACACACACACACTGAGGGTCCTGTTACTGCAGGATCATCATAAAAATCAATAGGATTTATACAGCCCCTCAATGCCCACTCAGAAGTACTTTCCATACCCTATTCACCAGTTTTTTTTCCTTATGGCTTATACCAGTGAGAACTGGCTTCATTTCTTTTTAATAAGTCTGCATGATGCACATAAGTATACCAGAAAGTCTGTAACACAGAACTTTTCTTGGCTACATAGTTTGACTCTATTTTAGGGTTTTTTTTAATGTTTCATAATTAAGAACATTTTAAAACAAGTCCGCATGACTGTTATTGCCAAGTGATCCTTTGTTACGCAACTTGTTTATCCTTTCAGTCTTCCAGCACAAAAATTATTTGGAAAGTGGAGAGCGTGGCCTTTTTGATGAACACTAGTTTCCTAGGTGGCAAACATTCAGTTGTGGAAAAGAAGAATAAGCAGGACAATAAGTCATTATAAATTTTAAATGAAGGTTTTTGCATGTTAATTGCACTTGATGTAATTTTTGGTCACTTGAAACAGTCGCAGTCAAATCAGGGGGAAATAAGATACAAAGATAAAACATATTGCAAAATATTTAGGCAGATCCTGTTTCTGAAAGTTACAGAAGCGGGTAGTGATTATGATGGAGACCTTGTAATATTTCCACATACGGAGGGGGACAAACCACTGCAATATCCCAACTGCGAGGGAACTGTTAACAAGTGGCACCCAACATAAATAGGCAAAACCGGTGTTTACAAATCTAGTTTTACTGTCACTGATACCAGTGCAGAACTCCCACTGGTCTGTGGTACAGGAAAAGACTCAAGAAATTGGATATTGCAAAAGGCAACTTCTGAAATGACGCATAAAAAAAAAAATGTAGCAGGGGGCATGGAGTCAACAGATGGCATATGAACACTTTACTTATTGCTTTAATGACAAGATATCTAAAAATACAGATATATCTCTGTAGATATATCTATGTACACACACACGGATTTCTTTCCCCTCAAGTATATTAACCAACATGACTTGGTCTGCTGCCAGTTCTTGTTACTGCCGCTAATCGTAGAGGACTCAAGCCCTTCTCTCGTTGAATCCTTGCCTTCCTAAGACTACAGTTAAAAGGGAAAGAGATTACTGAAGCTTCACTCTAAGTAACAAGACTTAAATGCTGTATTCTGGTTGAAATGAACATCCAGGTGGTAGGCGAGGATCACATGGGTAGGTCTCCACTCAATCTCTGCCAGAAAAAGGCATTAATTGTAGCTGAAGTTTCAGAGACCAAGGAACAAATGGATATATGAAGCTGAACTCCCCTCCTCAACCCTAAGGTCAGCCTCGGACTTTGAGGCAAACTGGGTAGTAGTATGGGGAAGTTCGCACTGCTATTGCTTCTGTAGCAGAGAACAGGCAATCTCACACCATCACTGAACAAGCTAGAAAACTCAAAGCTAGTCTCAAAACACAAGGAGCCAAAACTTGCAGTTGTCATCCAGGCAAGATTTGGTAATTTCCTGCCACAGAACTGGATTTACAATGCAAGGAAAACCCACACATGGTGAGTCAAGTAGACACAAAGTTCCCATTTTCTTTTCTTTTTCTTGCTTCCTTTTCTAATTTATTTTTAAGTTAAATAAATCTCTGAGACAAAAAGAAGGAATATAGTTATCCACTTCATTCCAAGACTGTCTGGGTGTTGAGGTGCACGCTGCATTTCCTTTTTCTCCTTAGAAACCCTCCTGTTCATTTTCCCAAAAGACCAACTAATGACAGCCTGGCTTGGAGGTCCTTTGTGCCCGCTGTACAATGCAGTCCATTTAATGCTACATACATACACAAACGAGGAGACCATTCAACATATTCCCATTTGTCTCTCATGTCCTGAGCGGAGACAGGAGGGGTCTGCAATATGGGCAGTGGGCAGGAGACCCAGGTTCAACTCCCTCTACAGGCTTCCCATGTGATGTTGTGCAAACCAGTAACTAAGCTTCTCAGTGCTTCAGTTCCCATCAGTAAAACGGGGATAAATAGTACATCATAGGGATGCTGTGAACAGAAATGCATTGAAGTTTAGGAGGCTTCCAAATACCAGAACAAGAGGGGTCTCAGAAGAACCTCAGGTTATACCTAAAGTGCAGCCTGGGGCGTGAGAGCAATTTGCACTGAAAGACCTGAGCTACCTTGGTCACCTGTGGACTGGCCTGCTTCTCTTGTGCTTTCCATGGGATTGCATCTGGAATCTCTCATGAAACTTAAGATGGTGAAGGAGGTCACAGCACCTAGGTTAGGGGACACACCTCTAGAGGTCACCCACATCCATCTGTACTGGCTGCCTATCAGCTCTCAGGTGGAGTTTAAAGCACTGATTTTAAAACAAAACTTCTAAACAACTTGATTGCTCCTAGCATTTCTGATTTTGTGCCCTGTGACTGCCAAATCACTTGTAGCTGCAATTTTGGAGAATCCCTGGGTAGAGAGGGCTGCCTAAGAAAGCAAGACCCAAGTTCTTGGTACTTACCAGCTACAGGTTGTGCAGTCACAGGTTTGCTGCCATTGGTATCTGGGCTAGGTAGATTAGAGCTGGCTTCTCGGTGTCTACATGAGCTGCAATCAGCCTTCCAGCTCCAGAGGAGACAGAACCTCAGATAGATAAACACCACAAAGTACCAAGCTAGATGTAGTTTCAGACCAGGTCTGCACTATCAGCATTTGCTGCTGGTTTAAAAAAGAAAACATCTCAAATTATGGGTTATGAATATGAGATCAACCAGGAAAAGCAAAAGCTAGCACTTTGGAGAAGTGCGTGTTTATCAAATGAAGGGAAAACAGTAACGCACACAAAATAAATGCCGCATGGCATTACATTGGAGCTAACAGAAAGGTTTAATTGTATTGCCGCTAGGTATGTATTGAGGCTGGCAAAAGAGCCGATAAAAGCATGCTGTCATTGTAAACTGGGGAATATGTTACTATTTAGTTGATATTTGCTATTGCACTATGATATATCAGACCTGACTGGGGATTTGGTTTTGTGGCCAAAAAGTATTTGGCCATAAAATAATTGCCCTGGGACAGGTAAAATCTGTCCATTTTTAACCCTGAGAACAAAGGTAAATAAAAAAACCTAGTAAATACATTTTATTCTCCTGGTCCTAAATTAACTGTTTTTTCAGCTACCTCAGCTGATACTTCTGCTTTAAGCTCACTTGATCATCAGATCCATCAACCATCTCCCACCGTGCACAGTGTAGCTTTAACAGTTACAAATTAAATCTTCCAGAAAGTGATTAATTACCTATGTTAGTCTTCTGCAAATCTTCTCTATGGGGACTTGAACCAAATGCTACTGTTTTTCTTTCCAAAGGCAGCAAAAACAGGATGCTGTCTACTCAGAAACCCTGTTGGACAATCATGTTGCAGCCACATCCAGAATTTTTTTTTTTTTTTTTTTTTTTTTTTTTTTTTACAGTCTGTGCCCAGCAAGGAGACTGCAGCCATTTCTTTTAACCTGGGCTCTTGTTACCATGATTCATGCCTTAGTCACCTCCAGACTGGCTTGCTTCTCTGTGCCCTCCATGGAAACACACTTTAAAATTTCTCATGTAACTTAAGCTGGTCACAGGACACAGGTTAAGGGACACCTCTCCAAAAGTCACCTATACTTCATCATCTGTACTGGCTACCTATCACCTCTGAAGTGGATTTTAAAGCACTGGGTTTGAAACAGAAGTTTTTAAATAGCTTTGGACCTGCCAACTAGAAACCAGACCTCTCACTGTGCCCTCTGGCCACGCCTGCAGTCAGCAGGGGCTCTCCGCCATGATTCCCCTCATTAGAAACAAGGAAGAGAGTAGAGTGCTTTCTGTAAGGGCTCCCAATCAAACAGCACAGCCCAAATTTGCAGACAGTCCCAACATGTTGGAAAGCCCACTTCAATGGGTCAGCATGGACAGAGTGCTGCAGCTGCTGAAACTGCAATTTCTGTCTAGTAGGAAAGTGTAGTTGCACTGGTCACATTCCTGATAATCAAAGACATGTTTGAAGAGGAAGAGGACATACTGATGCTCTGTCCAGCTTTAACTTGTTTAAATCTCCCAAGTTCTTTTAAATGGTTTTAAGTGAACACCAAGGATGCCCAGAGCCTGAGGCTGGTGCCTGTAAGGGTGCATGACATCTAGGAAGTATTAATACCCAAACAGAAGTGCCCCCAATGTGTTCTGGGTTGCCCTGGAAGATACAGATCCCGTCCCTCAAGCCAGAAAGTTTCTTGCTGTCAATCAAAAAGAAAGCCATTAAGTCTACGAAATTTGTTCTTACAGATCTCTTTAGAGAGTAACTTATAATGAATTGTATAAATACAGCTATGGACCTACTTAAAATCACAACTTTGTGGATTTTGCGGAAATCGTGAAATAAGGCAATCTCTGTGAAATGGGGGGGGGGGGGGGGGGGGGGAAGAGGAGGTGGATGAAACAATAAAAGCCTTACTAAAAATTAAATGCTGGCTCCTCCCAGACTCCCGGCAGTCATCCCAGCCGTGCAGCTTGGCGCAAAGGGAGCTACTGCCCCAGCCTCTTGCCACTGATTGGCTGAGAGAGCTGCCTGTCATGTAGCCCCACACCTCTTCACCAATCAGTGGTGAGGGACTGGACCACACGATGGACAGCTCTCTACCAATCAGCAGCTGGGGGGCCGGGCCCTCTGCCAATCAGGGGCTTGGAGGAGCTACACCCCAATAACCCTGAGAAAATGGTGGCAGCCCCATGAACTACCTGCAAAATCAGCCAGCTGCAGCCCCGAGTTCGGTAGACCCGCCAAATACAGCAAGTACAACAGTTATGCCGTATAACAGCGAGAACGTGGGGCACACAAGAAACAACTGAGCCAGGCAGCTCAGGAAAAGACCATCTGAAGACAAAGGGAATCCAAAATGGTCAAAAAAATTATAAAACAAGATCCTAGTGCAATAAGTACACACCTATGATATACACTGAATTCAGGGGGATGCATCTATTATTGGTCTTTATTAGAGTAAAGAGTTCTAAAAGATCAAAAGGTTTTAGCACTGTTCAGCTGAAGAAATCTCTCCTGGATGTGGCAAGAACAGGAAAGAGCATCTGTTTTAGGGCACTTGTGTTGCCATTGGACTATAAGCCTGTAACTAAAAGGTGTAAGAAATATTAAATACATGTGTAGCTGACCTTTCCTGAGGTATCTCAAGATCAAAGCATGAAGCAGCACAGTTCTTACTAATTTTGATTTCAGCAGTACGGAAAAGAAACAAAAACTCTACAAATCAAAGTTATCTGCCACCACCTAAGAGAGACAGACAGGTGCCATTTGACTCATTATACAAGTCTTGGTACAAATCCAGGACAGCCTGATTTTCCCACCCGTTTCTCCTCTTATGGACTGCCGAGATCATCGTTTCAAAAGTTAAACACATTTCAAAGTTAAAAACATTTTTCCATCCCAACCCAACCTCTCAGCCCCAATGTTAATTAGCAATGGGAATACAAGATTTAACAATTTTAGAATAAGACACCTTTGACTGCAACTCACAGTAGATCCAGCACTTAGTGAGAATTTTTCAGGCCTAATCGAGCATTAAATCTAGCAAAATGCATTTTCAAAAGCCTGATTACATTTCAAGAAAATAGGTAGACTGCTGGCTTACACAGGTTATACACAAACTTACTCCTTCCATAAAGCCATGGGGCACTTGTACTTGTGATGACTGTCATGACGTACACATGACAAAAGTTTCCTTTGTGTGGCTTAACAGCACCATACAATACACATGCTTGAGGTCTGGGGATTTCCAATGAGTTTGCAACATTCCCATGTAGTTTAGTTTGCAACATTGTAAATTGCAACTATGCAGCTGTCAGCTTGACACCCCCACCCCCCACCAGCTGTGGTAGAGATGGGCAGGCTCTGCCGAAAAAAAGGATCAGGCCCCTTACCACTTCTCCCTTCAGCAGGTGCCTGATGAAGGCAAAAGCGGAGAAGGGCCCAATCCTTCCCTCTCCCATAGCCTCTGAGTTTCAGGGAACTCCAGTCCTTCCCTTTGGGCCTGCCCAGGAGGGCTGCTAGCCAGCCAGGGGCTGCCTCAGCTTGGAGACAGCACCCAGCTGGATACAACTCTTCCCCGGGCCCTTCGGGGCTTCCAGTGCCCCATGCAAGTCCCTGATGCCTTCCCATCACCTGAGACCACCCAGGAATGGGTTGGCTTGCCCCTGTGACTGCGTGGGGAGGTGCCAGGGTATACTGGCAGCCAGAGAAAGTGGCAGAGGCTGTGCACAGAGCACTGAAAGCCCAAACCCGAGCTTTCCCAAGCCCACCCAAGCTTCCAGCACCCTGTGCTCAATCCCTACTGCCTTCTCCAGCCGCCAGCACATGCAGCCGCTCTCCTGCCGCCTCCCCACACTGCCCCAAGGGCACACCAGCCCACTCCCCAGGTGTCCCAGGGAGCAAGAAGGTGGTGACAGTACATGGGATCCTGGAAGCCCCAGTGGGCTCAGGGAAGAGTTGGACTCAGCCAGGTGCTGCCTCCGAGCTAGGGTAGCCCCCAACCTGCTAGTACCCCTCCTGGGCGGGCCGGGGAAGCACTGCCACCGTGGAGGGAAGGACCAGGGCCCCCAGCAGCTCAGGGGCCTTTTGGTCCCCTGGCAGTTTGGCCCCCAGCCATGGGAGAGGCCAGCAGTCTCGGGGAGGGAGGGGGAAGGATCAGACCTCACGCCATAACATGACACAAAAATTGAAACAGTGATTTTCAATTAAAAACCCACCATTTCAATTTAGGGAGCATAGAATGAAACCCTGGGGATTAAACCCCCTGTCATGTGTACAAGCACCCATAAAGTGAGCTACAAAAGATGAGGTCTGATCCTTTTTTGCTTATGTATTTGTACAATCATTAGATACTTCCTCTCTGTCTTGCTGGGGCAGCACCATCAAGGGCTGGCTGTTTCAAGGTTATCATGGCTAGTGACTTTGTCTGGTATGTACTCTGCTGACCGGTACCTCTGAATTCAGAATCTAATATTTCAACTGAAAATGCTCTCTTCATAACCATCTTGCCCTATAATGCAACCTCTGATTATAGATGCAAGTTCCTTCCTCAGTTTTGTCCTGCACAGAAATAAAAGCTTGTATTTGAATAGTGAATCAAGAGTGCACGTAGAGATTTGTTATCATATAGCCAATCATAAAGAGTCACATACAAGAGTAGGTTGCTCAAGGAAAAAAATGTAGCAAGCTTTGGATCTGGGCAATGATAATTTTTGTTTAAAGACTTTCGGACTATGCGGCATTTGCCTGCGTAATCAGCAATTTAAAGGGACGCTGCCAGAATAACATTTTTGAAAAGCGCCTGCCTAGCACTACCTTATGTTATGTAGAGTACTTAAACATTAATTCTTTATGAGGGATCTTTTTACGTGTAAATATGCCCCTTAGTTTAGGGACCAAAACCACACAGCAGCTTCTTTTCCTTGCTTGTTTATACCAGTACGATGCTGGTGCCCTGGGGTAACAATTACACTGCCAGAAAGGGTTCAGAAAGGAAATGAAAAATGTTTGTTTTTTGCATCATGTATCCTCAAACTTTTTTTTTTTTTTTTTTAATTCCCCCCCATTCTATCTACGACCAACCAATATGATCAAGCTGTGGGAAACCTAGTGGAAGTGAAACTTAGGCTGCCTTGCTGGCCTAAGTACAAGAGCTGGCCGGCTCATCGGTGAAACGCTTACAGTGGAAGCTGTAGGCTGTACATAGTGTTACAGTGTAGGGCTCTTTTGCACAGGATGCCTACATTGCACGGGGGCAGTGGGGAGGGAAGAGGGTCACCCAAACCTATAAGTGAAAGAGGTTTTGGCTAAGAGCTGTTCCTTGTACACATGGTTTTCATATTTTTTATATCCTCCTAATTACCTAGGCTATGAGGTTTAAACAAAGGCTGGTCTCCCACACTCTGTCTCTTGTTCATGGTTAATCCTGCGCTGAGGTCAAATAATGCTGGCTATGAGTCACCACAACCATTTCCAAGGCAACTAGCTGAATATACATTGTAAACACATGATTACAGCTTCACTGTAGAGTTCGGCAGCAAGAAGAGTTGAGTTGAAATAGATCCTGTTCCTATTAAAAAAAAATCACTACCTTCAACAAGAGGAACTGAACCACAAAATATACTAGCCAAATGCATCTCCATCAAGATGAGAAGACTCTCTCATCATCAAGCCTCCCCACCCAGAAAGTCTTTTTTAATACTGAAGTCCTTGATCCTATAGCATCTTCAAAATGAAATGCAAATGCAGGGGGAGGAAGCTGCCCAAAACGTCACTTCAGATTAGCATGAATTACGGTTGGGGGCAGGGATCATGCGTGAGCCTGTCTGTACATGACTGCACACGTGCCTATTGAGCACAGAATCTGTGTCAAGATCTGGCAAACCCCGAGCAAACAGAAAGCACCGAGGTCTCTGCAGCACATCCATAATGTGAGCTGCCACCCGGCATTGCTGCATTTACCATCAACACAGTTCAAGCAGCATTTTAAGTGCCTGCTCCTACGTTTCGGGAGGTCAGGGTGAACGATGAGAGGAACGGATTACTTTCGTAAGGAAATCCTGCGCAGTACTCTGGTTCCTTTTCAGACTGAAAGAGAACACAGAATCTTTTCAGTTCCCTTCCTGGCAATTCAGTTATTCAGGTCCCAAGAGAAAGATAGATGAGGTCATTGTACCCAGTGCTGTCATGGGGTTACTATACGCATTACCAGTTCTGTATCACTTCTGTGAGAAAGTCATCACTAATCTAATTGATTGCACTGGATTCCAGTAATCCGTATTTGTCATGACTTAGCCTTCCAGAGTAACTTGAACAACCCTGACAGCTAAAGTAGTGATTAAATGTGTGAATAGTGTGGCCAACTTTGTTTTAACCACTTCATTTACCATGGGGGGAAAAAAAAGGAGGCAGAATCAAAACCATGCTGTTAATAGCAAATACCTCATCCCAAACTGGATCTAACATCTCTAGCATAGCATTTACTACAGGTTCAATAAAAACAGGAAATAAAATATACCGAGTTATGTAATTTGTACTGCATATAGGAAAGGCGTTAGGTAGATTCTTCTCACACTAGTCTCAATATGCTGCAGAACAATAGTCAGAATAAAAGGTTAATGGCAAGGAACACGGCTTGGACCATTTTCATTCCCACGGTCTGGAAGCCACTGAGGGAATATGTGGGTTTCTTTAACTGTATGAAGCCTGGTAAGAGTAGTGGGCTCTAACAAAGATCTCCCTTTCCTGAAAATTCAAAAAAGTCACCCAGAACTACACAGCACTATTCATCTCATTTTGTGAGAGCTTCATAAAATGCTCAGTCCCTGTTCCTAGGTGTATAAAAGTGGTATAGCTTGGCAGATCTTGCTTCACTCAGACTGTGCTAATGATCCCCATTCAAACCAATCCCAGTAGTTTAAATGCAGCCAATACAACCTTCACAGGTAACCCAAAGGAAGCGAAGCCTCAACAAATGCATATAGGTAATGGTGCTCTCTACCTGTCTGACCTTTGGTCACGTGCAAGTAAAACTCTGTTTTCCTCTGTCAAATTCAACACATGCATGTTCAATAACTGAACTGATGTAGTGACAGATGCACCAAAAACTATAGTTCAGCTCTGGAATATTTAAGAGCTCATTGTGTCCAAACTTCAGGATCATCTACTTCTCCTTTGTCATAAAAAAACTGTACAAACAAGGAGGAAAAAATAAAAATAAAAAAAATCAAGATTCTTGAGGTTACACGGGGTTTAAATCATTTTGGATTAATCAGTTTTCAAACTGGTACACTGTGCATTTTGCAGAGATAATAAAACATTTACCAGGAGCAATAGTCTCCAGCGTTCCAGGATTAACCTTCCTAGTGCTTGTGCAGTGTTGGATAGCGGACCCAGTAAACACCAAGTAAAAATCTACATCGTCTTCAAGTTTGTCTTCTTCAGTCAGCAGCACTGTAATAATGCTGTCACCCTAAGAGACAAGAAAAAAATAAAAAGGGAAAGTTGAATTTTTTAGGAATTTTATTATGTAACGATCTACCAAACATTCAAGGCCCCAAATTTCTGTTCTCAATCCAGCTGCACAGAACTGCAAAGGTCCGCTACTCCTGTCTTCAGAGGTGCAAATAATTGTTGACACATACTTCTTGC